>NC_091998.1:550034-850034 GCF_044704955.1 Pristiophorus japonicus | reverse complement strand
GAAGGATAATGGGCAGTACGGACACCATTTTGAACTTCAGAGGAAGGGTGGAGGATGAACTGTGAGTTATTTAGAGAATTAATTTAAAGTTAATTGTACTCAGAATATTGGGACAGGGAAAATAAAGAGGTATTATCAAGTTATTTTCGGAAAAAAGCTTTTATATATTGAAATCATTTTGTAAATAGCTTTTACATAGTGAAGTTATTTATTGATATTGTTGGGGCCTATCAAACTGACTGGTATACAGCGTCGAGAGTACAGAGAGTGCAGAGTACAGTGATTAGAGAGTATATTGTTGAGAAATTATTAAAATTAGTGAAAATAATTATTGATAGTTATCTTGGGGCCTAAGCTTTCCCTGCCTTTAATTGCAACTGCTCACATAGTGGTTACTGAAAGGATCAATCGAAGAGGTGACACAGTAATGCATAGACGGAGACGAAGAGCCAACGAAGGTACTGTCATGTATGTAACCACAATGTAACACCACTGTATTACTGCATACACTCAACCTAGATGGACACCTTGACCACAAGTTGTGAACTTGTGGGAGACACTCCTTACTTGATCACACAGGTATAAAAAGGGAGGTCCCACGCAGGGTCATCACATGGAGTCCTGTGAATAAAGAGTTAAGGTCACAGAGTGACCTTGTTCCCAGAATGTGCCTCATGTGGTTTCATGCTGTAGAGTAAGGACTTTACATTGGCGACGAGAAACAGGAATTCACGACCCACGAGAATGGCCACCGGTAGCACAGAGGAACGGTACTGTGTTGGTGAAGACTGGGACGATTTTGTTGAGAGGCTTCAGCAAAGCTTCGTTATGAAAGAATGGCTGGGGGATGCAGCGAAGGGCTCATCTTTTGACCAGCTGCGGACCAAAGACTTACGCACTCATGAAGGACTTACTAGCACCCAAAAAGCCGGCGGACAAAACCTTTGAAGAACTTAGTAAATTGATCGGGGAGCACTTCAAACCGGCGAGTAGCATACATATGGCCCGACACAGATTCTACACTCACCGACGTCAGGAAGGACAGAGCATACCGGACTTCGTAGCGGACCTCCGACGTTTGGCCAGCCTCTGTAAGTTCACAGACGCCTGCAGGGGGGAGATGCTAAGGGACTTCTTTATCGAGGGCATCGGTCATGTTGGGATTTTTCGCAAATTAATTGAGACCAAGGATTTGACCTTGGAAGCGGCAGCGTTGCTAGCTCAAACTTTCATGGCGGGGGAGGAAGAGACGAAAATAATATACGCGCGCAATTCTGCCTCTATCGCGGCGATGGATCAGGGAGTCAACATCATCAATGCGACTCAGAGCCCCGCAGGCAGGCAGGGGCAGTCTGACACTCCCCAGGCAGCAATAGACCCCAGAGTAGGACTTCAACAGAGACAATGGCAGGCTGAAAGGACATTCACGCCATCACAGTGGAGAATGCAGCCCGGGATGGGGCCATTGACACCCACTAATAGGATACTTAAGAGCAGTCAAAGGGACAGTCAGCGCGGAATGCCTGGCCATAGTCTCTTTGTTCCCAACAATGGAAACTTTAACTCATGCTGGAGGTGTGGGGGAAAACACTCAGCTAGATCTTGCAGATTTCAACAGTTCGTCTGCAGGAACTGCAATCTGGGGGTCCATGTGGTGAATATTCACAGTTCAAATACCAAAACACCACCCATGGTGATGAGGGTTTTGTTAAATGGTATCCCTGTACGCATGGAGCTGGATGCTGGGGCCAGCTAGTCACTCATGGGCATTCAGCAATTTGAGAAGCTATGGCAATTTAAAGCCGGTAGACCAAAATTAGCATGTATTGAGACACAATTAGGGACTTACACTAGGCAGTGCAATGTTGGCTGTTGGCTGTCACACACAACGGGGTAGTGAATCGGCTGCCACTCTGGATTGTCCCGGGCAATGGTCCCGTACTGTTGGGGAGGAGCTGGTTAGCCGAGATGAACTGGAAATGAGGGGATGGTCATGCAATGTCATCTGTGGAGCGAAGTTCATGCTCACAAGTTCTGCAACAATTCGATTCACTATTCCAACCTGGCGTCTGGACTTTCAAAGGCACTAAAGTAGTGATACACATCACCCCGGACGCCAGGCCAGTGCACCACAAAGCCAGAGCGGTGCCGTATGTGATGTGGGAAAAGATCGAGAGCGAATTGGACCGGCTGTTGAGAGAGGGCATCATCTCGCCTGTTGAATTCAGCGACTGAGCGAGCCCCATCGTTCCCGGATGGCTCTGTCAGGATCTGTGGCGACTACAAGGCCACCATCAATCGGGTGCCCCTGCAAGATCAATACCCGCTCCCGAGAGCGGAGGACCTCTTCGCCACGCTGGCAGGCGGCAAGCTGTTCACCAAGTTGGACCTCACTTCAGTCTAGATGACCCAGGAACCGGCCGATGAATCAAAACTACTGACCACCATCACCACGCACAAGGGACTGTTCGTTTATAACATGTGCCCGTTTGGCATTCGATCAGCGGCCACGATTTTTCAACGAAACATGGAAAGCCTGCTTATATCCATTCCTGGTATGATCGTATTCCAGGACGACATCCTCATCATGGGTCGAGATACCGAGGAACACCTCCACAACCTGGAGGAGGTGTTACGCCAACTGGACCGGGTAGGCCTGCGACTCAAGAAGTCTAAATGTGTGTTCTTCGCTCCTGAGGTTAAGTTTCTGGAGGAGGGTTGCTGCAGATGGGATTCGGCCCACCGAATCCAAAACAGAGGTGATTCGACGAGCACCCAGGCCCTGCAACACATCGGAGCTGCGTTCATTCCTGGGACTGTTGAACTATTTCGGGAACTTTCTGCCGAACTTGAGCATGTTGTTGGAGCCGCTACACGTGCTCCTGCGTAATGGTTGTGATTGGTTTTGGGGGGCAGGAGCGGGCTTTTGATCGGGCGCGAAACCTACTTTGTTCAAACAAGTTGTTGACCCTGTACGACCCCTGTAAATGTAAAAAATTGGTTCTGACATGTGATGCATCGTCCTATGGGGTTGGGTGCGTGTTGCAGCAGGGCAATGCTGAGGGTCAACTACAACCTGTGGCTTATGCCTCCAAGTCGCTCTCTCAAGCAGAACAGGGATATGGCATGGTCGAGAAGGAAGCGCTTGCATGTGTCTATGGTATATAAAAAATGTATCAGTACCTCTTTGGCAGGAAGTTTGAATTAGAGACGGACCACAAGCCATTAACACCCCTGTTGTCAGACATCAAGGCTATCAATGCCAACGCATCAGCTCGCATACACGATGGGCTCTCACGCTGGCTGCTTATGACTACTCCATCCGACACCGGCCCGGCACTGAAAATTGCGCTGATGCGCTCAGCAAGCTTCCACTGGCCACCACTGAGGGGGCAGCGGAGCAAAGCGCCAAGATGGTCATGGCTGTCGATGCCTTTGACAGCGCAGGCTCCCCCATCACAGCCCGCCAGATCAAAATCTGTACAAACAGAGATCCCCTCCTATCCCTGATTAAGAAATGTGTCCTGACTGGGGATTGGGTGCCCTCACACGGAGCATGCCCTGAGGAGGTCAGACCATTCCACAGGAGGATGGATGAGCTCTCCATCCAAGCCGACTGCCTACTATGGAGCAGCCGGGTAGTTATGCCCCAGAAGGACAGGGAGGCATTAATCAGGGAACTCCACAGCGCGCACCCAGGCATTGTGCTGATGAAGGCCATTGCCCGGTCACACGTATGGTGGCCCGGAATTGACTCAGACCTGGAACACTGTGTTCGCAGGTGCACGACATGTGCCCAGCTGGGCAATGCCCCCAGGGAGGCCCCGCTCAGCCCGTGGCCCTGGCCCACCAGGCCATGGTCACGCATTCATGTTGACTATGTGGGCCCGTTCATGGGTAAGATATTTCTTATTGTGGTAGATGCGTACTCAAAATGGATCGAGTGCATCATTCTGAATTCATGCACGTCATACACCACCGTGGAAAGCCTACGTGCGATCTTTGCAACCCATGGCTTGCCGGACATCCTGGTTTGTGATAATGGCCCATGTTTCACAAGCTACGAGTTCCGAGAGTTTATGTCGGGCAATGGCATCAACCACGTCAGGACTGCGCCGTTCAAGCCGGCCTCCAATGGCCAGGCGGAATGTGCGGTCGAAATCATTAAGCAAGGCATGCTCAGGATTCAAGGACTCTCCCTACAAAACCGCCTATCGCATCTCCTGCTGGCCTATAGATCCCGACCGCATTCGCTCACGGAGGTCCCGCCCGCAGAGCTACTAATGAAACGGACACTCAAAACTCAGTTGTCCCTCATTCACCCAGTCCTGACTGACATAGTTGAGGGCAAGTGCAAGTCACAAAACAAGTACCATGACCGTAATGCGAGGGGGAGATGTACATGTAAAGTCCTGTCCCCTCAGTACAGATTCACATGAGGCATGTAGTGAAGTCAAGGTCACTCTGGACCTGCACCTTTATTTCACAGCTCTGGAATGCTGCACTTTCCTGAGACCTGTCCTTATATACCTGTCTCTTGCAAGTGTACCCCTGGTGGTAAGGTATGCTGGTGGTTACAGGTCATATCTTATTACAGTCATGTATAGCATGTTAGGATACAGTTATATATAATAATGTAAGATACATGACAATATAGAAATAAATTATCCTGTATTCGTCCTCAATCACGCCATGGGGCCCAAATGGCTTGAGGGCACTGTAATTGACAAAGAGGGGAATAGGATCATCGTGGTAAAACTCAACAACGGTCAGATATGCCGTGAGCATCTGAACCAGGTAAAAAAAAAGTTCAGCATGGACACGGAGGAACCTGAAGAAGACCATGAGATGGAGCTCACACCACCGGCAGTGAACGAGCAACAAGAGCAATCAGAAGAATGCACAGTCCCTGCGGTCAGCCCGGACAGACCGGAATCACCACAGGTGACAGACATTCACATCAGTGTCCAACAACCAGAGCCCCAACTGCGGCGCTCCACGAGGGAGCGTAGACCACCTGAAAGACTAAACCTACGATCCCAATAAGACTTTGGGGGGGCAATGTGATGTCATGTATGTAACCACAATGTACCACCACTGTATTACTGTATGCACTCAACCTAGATGCACACCTTGACCATAAGGGGTGAACTTGTGGGAGACACTCCTTACCTGATCACACAGGTATAAAAAGGGAGGTCCCACGCAGGGTCATCACTTGAAGTCCTGTGAATAAAGAATTAAGGTCACGGAGTGACCTTGTCCCCAGAATGTGCCCTCGTGTGGTTTCATGCTGTAGAGTAAGGACTTCAGTACTAAGAAAAGCTATCTTACATGAACATGTCTGAAAATGCTTGTCTCAGGAGGCTGCGATTCCAGAAAAAGGTCATCGATGAGATATGTCAACTCGTCAAGGGTGATCTTCAGCCTTCCAGCACCATCAGAACCGCACTGTCCATTGAGGTGAAGGTTACTGCTGCCCTAGCCTTCTACGCATCGGGATCTTTTCAGGCTTCAGCTGTTGACATCTGCCATATCTCTCAACACGCTATACACTGCTGCATTTGACAGGTGACTGAAGCTCTTTACATTTGTGGATGGACTTCATAAGCTTCACAATGACCAAGGAGGCACAGACTGTGAGGGCTTTGGGTTTCTCGAGAATAGCAGACTTCTGAAGGTGCAGGGAGCAATAGACTGCATGCACATTGCCCTCAAAGCACCCTTAAAGAACGCGGAGGGCTTTCATAACAGAAAGGGGTTCCATTCACTAAATGTGGACATTCAAATGTTCATTTACAGTTAGGGTTAATTAAAAGTTTTGTTTGCGTGGGGTTTCCTTGTTGTCTTGACTGCACTGGCTTATCATCGGAATTTATGCTTAGTTTAAATAAAGTTTAAGTTTAAGTAAAGTACTGGTATAATAAAAGAATAAACAAATATGGATGAACAACTGTACATTTGATAACTAATCTAACTTAGAGAGAATACACAGAATTAGTTGAATTAAAGAATTTTTTTTGATTATCAAAGATAGAAAAATAATTTTTAATAACTATTTAACAACACCCTCCCTCCAATCCCCGCCCTCGACCCCGCCCCCCGCATCAATCCACCCTTTCCTCAAATCCCCAAAATGTTAACAATTAACAAAATAAGAATAAACAGTTAAACAATTAAACATTGAACATGAAACTTTTGAAAAACACTCCCCCCTCCCCACGTTTCCCTCCAGGTCCAGGTCCCCGTGTTCACATCCCACCCGTCCATTTTGGTCGACACAGACCGACACCAAGACGTTGTGCAGTGTGTGACGGCAAGACTTCCTGCCGTGGTGGAGGTGACAGAGTGGAAGCAGATGCCTGAGGCTCCACTTCCGAGTCAGGAGGAACTGTGTCCTCCATACTCGCTTGCGTGCTCGGGGTCTCGCTACGAGCTGACACAACACCTTGGGGTGCAGCGCCATGTCCAGCCAGCAACGCATGCCGTAGGGTATTGGTTGCAGCTGTCTGCTGCCAAATGGCCTCCAACATCTTCCATGCTAGTTGTGCTTGCTCAAAAGACTAGTTAGAGACGTTCGTGCAGAACTCGCTCCAGGTTGCTGGAAACTGGCTCCAGTTCGCAGAGAGCTGGCTCCAGTTCGCAGAGAAACCCGCAAAACCCTGGATAAGGTCGCGACCAATCGCGACCGTCTCACTGCACACGGATAATAAGCTCTCAGTCTGGCCCTCCATGGTAGGCGATTGCTCACCCCGTTGACCGGACCTCCGTGGGGTCGGCGTTTGCAACATTACCCGCCTTGGCGTCACCACATGCATACCGCTTGGTCCCGGTGCTTCTTCCATCTCAATAGAGATGGCCGCAGGTTGTTCCCCACCCCCCACAAAAACAATTTCATCTTCTTCCTCCTCCTCCTCCTCCGGCTCAACTTGAGTCATCAGTTCCTCCTCTTCCGCCTCTTCCTCCTGCGGGGTGTTTGATGGCTCAGGAGTTGAGGATGTCTCCGCTGGCTCAACGGACACTTGACCTTAGAAAAATGAATGAAATTTCTAAACAACTTATAACAATACATATCAATATTTCAATAACCCAAAACATTACAATACTTATTAGTCGGGAAATTGTGTTGGGGAAATTGATGGAATTGAAGGCCGATAAATCCCCAGGGCCTGATGGTCTGCATCCCAGAGTACTTAAAGAGGTGGCCTTGGAAATAGCAGATGCATTGACAGTCATTTTCCAACATTTCATAGACTCTGGATCAGTTCCATGGAGTGGAGGGTAGCCAATGTAACCCCACTTTTTTAAAAAAGGAGGGAGAGAGAAAACGGAATTATAGACCGGTCAGCCTGACCTCAGTAGTGGGTAAAATGATGGAATCAATTATTAAGGATGTCATAGCAGCGTATTTGGAAAGAGGTGACATGATACGTCCAAGTCAGCATGGATTTGTGAAAGGGAAATCATGCTTGACAAATCCTCTGGAATTTTTTGAGGATGTTTTCAGTAGAGTGGACAAGGGAGAACCAGTTGATGTGGTGTATTTGGACTTTCAGAAGGCTTTCGACAAGGTCCCACACAAGAGATTAATGTGCAAAGTTAAAGCATATGGGATTGGGGGTAGTGTGCTGACGTGGATTGAGAACTGGTTGGCAGACAGGAAGCAGAGAATAGGAGTAAATGGGTACTTTTCAGAATGGCAGGCAGTGACTAGTGGGGTACCGCAAGATTCTGTGCTGGGGCCCCAGCTGTTTACATTGTACATTAATGATTTAGACGAGGGGATTAAATGTCGTATCTCCAAATTTGCAGATGACACTAAGTTGGGTGGCAGTGTGAGCTGCAAGGAGGATTCTATGAGGCTGCAGAGTGAGTTGGATAGGTTAGGTGAGTGGGCAAATGCATGGCAGATGAAGTATAATGTGGATAAATGTGAGGTTATCCACTTTGGTGGTAAAAACAGAGAGACAGACTATTATCTGAATGGTGACAGATTAGGAAAAGGGGAGGTGCAACGAGACCTGGGTGTCATGGTACATCAGTCATTGAAGGTTGGTCTGCAGGTTCAGCAGGCGGTTAAGAAAGAAAATGGCATGTTGGCCTTCATAGCGAGGGGATTTGAGTACAGGGGCAGGGAGGTGTTACTACAGTTGTACAGGGCCTTGGTGAGGCCACACCTGGAGTATTGTGTACAGTTTTGGTCTCCTAACTTGAGGAAGGACATTCTTGCTATTGAGGGAGTGCAGCGAAGGTTCACCAGACTGATTCCCGGGATGGCGGGACTGACATATCAAGAAAGATTGGATCAACTGGGCTTGTATTCACTGGAGTTCAGAAGAATGAGAGGTGATCTCATAGAAATGTTTAAAATTTTGACGGGTTTAGACAGGTTAGATGCTGTTGGGGAAGTCCAGAACCAGGGGTCACAGTCTAAGGATAAGGGGTAAGCCATTTAGGACCGAGATGAGGAGAAACTTCTTCACCCAGAGAGTGGTGAACCTGTGAAATTCTCTACCACAGAAAGTTGTTGAGGCCAATTCACTAAATATATTCAAAAAGGAGTTAGATGTAGTCCTTACTAGGGGGATCAAGGGGTATGGTGAGAAAGCAGGAATGGGGTACTGAAGTTGCATGTTCAGCCATGAACTCATCGAATGGCGGTGCAGGCTCGAAGGGCCAAATGGCCTACTCCTGCACTTATTTTCTATGTATCTATGTTTCTAAAACCCTATATGCACAAAGGTTCACCAGGGCTAACATGACCTCATTCGTAGATGAAGCGTATATCAAAATTATATATCAAATTGCATTATAATTGCATAACATTACATGCGTAACTATGATATTTTTAGTATGTATTTAGTAATGTTTGACACATTGCACAGTGCACAGTTCCCATTACTCATGGGACTCAAGGGTGGGTTTGGCCACACCACGGGTCATGACCGAACGGCTTTCAGGCCCCACCAAGGCCACCGCACGCTCCTCGTATTGATTTAGTGTATGGATCATAATGGAGCCGCTGCCCGTACTCCTTTGCTCCGAACGGTTGATAGATATCTTCTTCTGTAAATG
Organism: Pristiophorus japonicus; assembly: GCF_044704955.1. Lineage (NCBI taxonomy): Eukaryota > Metazoa > Chordata > Chondrichthyes > Pristiophoridae > Pristiophorus > Pristiophorus japonicus. Next base: position 840,959 of record NC_091998.1, on the reverse strand, counting down.
ATAAGATAACATTGCACGGCATAAGCTAATGGCAATAAACATTTAAGACTGACAGATTTAAGTGTACAATTTAAAATTAGCATTGCATTGCATATGAATAATTTTTCATACTATAAGATTCAACTTAGTGTTAGAGTGCATAAATTAACTCCAATTTAATTATTTTATACTGTAAAGAAATGACATTGAAGATTCTAATTAAAATTTACAAACATCATTTAAATAATACATATGTATGATTTTAAATATTAAATGCAACTTACTCTGGCTGCTGCCAGCAGGCTGTTCCATATCTTACAGCACTGGTCTGGAGTCCGCACTTCATTTGATGCGATGTTACTACATTGGCAATCTCACACCATATTCTCCGATATGCACAGGGTGGAGGTTTCCCATGCCCACCTGTGTCAAGGCCGAGACGTCCCACATCGCTGGAACATGGCCCATTTTTTTGGGCCTAAGCCACCTAGCGGAAAGTCTAGCCCTTTATTCCTGGTTTATCTTTGTCCTTTTCCATAACTACTTGAAATCTAATTGAATTGTGATCACTAGCACCAAAATGTTCTTCCACTGATACCCTTTCCACCTGTCCAGCTTCATTCCCTAAAACTAAATCCAGAACCGCTCCCTCCCTTAATGGGCTTGCTACATACTGGCTAAAAAAGTTCTCCTGAATGCATTTTAGGAATTCCGCGCCCTTCATCTTAGGATCATTGAAACTAACCGTTATTTAATTAGGTGAAAGAGTTGTTGTTATTCTTTCAAACTAAACTTGGGAAAATCAGGGACCATAAAGTCTAATTTTGTCATTAATATTTGTGGCCACGTATCGCTTGTGCCTCACCTAACATTGTCTCTGGGAATGGTTTGTACCCCACATACATCCATTTTATTGGTCCACTTTTGCTGATCATACACCCAGCATTCTTTTCAACCAAGAACATTTGGAATGTTCTGAGGCTCATGCTCTATTGCTCAGTCCCGCTCTCTCATAACTCATTCACCACTCAACCTGTCTCTCTCTCTAAATCCTCGACTGCTCATCCTGTCTCTCTTAAATCATTCTACATAACTTCCACCAATTGCAAAATCATTATTAAAACTTTATAATTTAACAATATAATTATCTACAGCTATTATCAAAACTTGTATTTATAGAACGCCTTTAACGTAGTAAAATGACCCAAGGTGCTTCACAGGAGTGTTTTAAGACAAAACACATAGCCTTTAAAAACTCGCTGACTACCTACCATTTTGCCCGAGGCTTCAGCCAACTCTCCAAAGTCCCAGTCATCCCCTCTCTAAAAGCTCTATTGCTCAGTGCCGCTCTCTCATCATTCACCACTCAACCTGTCTCTCTCTCTAAATCCTCGACTGCTCATCCTGTCTCTCTTAAATCATTCTACATAACTTTCACCAATTGCAAAATCATTATTAAAACTTTACCATTTAACAATCTAATTATCTACAGCTATTATCAAAACACAAGTAGAACATACCAAAAGCAAACACTTCTGGATGGTTTGCAAATGCTTTTCCTTTTTTTCACTGTTAACGAGGAAACTATGAAAACTTTTAGAGTAAGTCAAGTTGCCTATCCCTTTTTGCTGAAAACTATTCAATGTCGTTGTCATACCATGAGAGATGTTTTCAATCCTATTCAATTGAAATGGTGGCTAAAGTGCAGAGTACACCTGACCCACAAAACTCCAAGTATTTCTTCATATGTTAGAGGTAAGAAAAGTTCCTTTCCATGCTGACTGTTGCCACTGGTTGGCTACCAAGCAAAAGAAATGGAATGTTATATCTGAATAACCACTTATAATCGGAGTAGTAAGAGCTAATCCAGACCCTCCAGAATACTCCCATCAAAGAATATAATTTGTATTAAGGTCTGATGAATGGCGCTTCCAACAGCCAAAAATTCTGTCTCCTCTGGTTCCTTAGGGGTCCTCAGCTGTTTTGCTGCAGATGTTCCATGTTGCTGCCTCTTTCAATTGTGGAGTCACTGTGACATAGCATGATGACCAGGTAACGTTGGCTGAATTACACTGAAGCATGCCCCTGTTAAGACACGGGAACAGCTGCTTCAGACATGTGTGTGACATGCCCAGTCATGAATCTCGCACTGAGGTGGTGTGTCATGCTGTCGGGAGTAACACCCCACTAGTATTCAAACTCAGGCCTAACGTGGAGAATACGCAATTGCTAAGTGTCAGTCGGTCACAGCTGCATGGGACTGAGTGTAGCAAGAGTCCCTGAATAATGATCGAGTAGCAATTTGGGCAACATAGAACCTTCAGCTGTTTCCTAGCTCAGGGACAGGATACCTGCCTGTCTGCCCTGGCTATCAGCTGACTCAGCACAGGCTATCGATGGAATCTGACACATTTGGGCCCGTACAGCTCAGTATCACAGAAGGTACTGTGACCTGATAGCTCTGTTTTTGAGAGTTTAATGGTTTTCGTTAATCATAGAATCATAGAAATTTACAGCACAGAAGAAGGCCATTTGGCCCATCGTGACTGTGCCAGTCAAAAAAGAGCTATACAGTCGAATCCCACTTTCCAGCTCTCGGTCCGTAGCCCTGCAGGTTACGGTACTTCAGGTGCATATCCAAGTACTGTTTAAATGTGGTGAGGGTTTCTGCCTCTACCACCCTTTCAGGCAGTGAGTTCCAGACCTCCACCACCCTCTGGGTGGAAAAAGTTCTCCACAACTCCCCTCTAATCCTTCTACCAATTACTTTAAATCTGTGCCCCCTGGTTGTTGACCCCTCTGCCAAGGGAAACAGGTCCTTCCTATCCACTCTATCCAAGCCCCTCATAATTTTATACACCTCAATTAAATCTCACCTCAATCTCTCTGTTCCAAAGAAAACAACCCCAGCCTATTGAATCTTTCCTCATAGCTAAAATTATTCAGTCCTGGCAACATCCTCATAAATCTCTGTACCCTCTCTAATTCAATCACATATTTCCTGTAATATGGTGGCCAGAACTGTTCGCAGTACTCTAGCTGTAGCCTAACTAATATTTTACACAGTTCTAGCATAAAACCCCCGCCCCAGCTAACAAAGGAAAGTATCCCGTATACCTTCTTAAACATTTTAATTATGAGGGGCCTACCCATCCTGCTACCTTCAGGGATCTGTGGACATGCACTCCAAGGTCCCTCTGTTCCTCTGCACATCTCAGTATCCTGCCATTTAATGTGTATTCCCTGGCCTTGTTAACTCTCCACAAATGCATTACCTCACATACATTAAGTTTCATCCTGTGCACTGACACTAAAACTACTATATAAAAGTGAGAATCACTTAAAACACTGCACCAGTGAGCTGTATATTAAAAATACAGGACTTCCATATCAGTAGCTCAATATCTCCGAGCTCCTTGAGACAGCTCCTTGGCAGAAGCCATGCCTGTCCCTCTGGGACCCTCTTCATATATCTCGGAATAGGCCAGTCAGAGTACTCACTTTATCGACTTAATTTGCTGCGCCGCCTTTGAAACATTCAATGTATTATGACAGCAGCAATACCACTGAATTTCAGGACTATGAATAATTAATTCAGGATTAAATATTAAATCTTCAGTCTTAAAGTCTTAAATTTAATATTGCATCTGCTCCTTTATCTATCTCGATAAAATACAGGAACTATCAGTCGCATGGCAATGGATTGACAATTGGTGTCAGTTAAACCATCTGGTGATCGAGATCTGAATGCTGCCATGGGCTGTCTGTAATCGAAAGTGCTCAGTGCTCTCTTCCTCTCTTCCCAGCATTGCAATCGCCCCTTTCACCAGCACAACATTGACAAAGTTTATTTTAAGTAGGAAGGAGTGCTGCTTGCCACTGACTGAGGAACACAATTCTGCTCCGTAAGTGATGTCAGTTCCAGTCCTGTCAGTGAATATCGTACTGCTCTCCAGTGGTACCTGTCTCTTGCTCTGCAATGATCTGTTCGTCCATTATTTGGATGAGAAATCATTTGAAATAACTGATATTTTAGGGCTTGAATGATTTCTGCTAAAACATTTCAAACTCAGTGCTCATTTACCCCAAAAATCACTTCAATTGGAATTTCAAGTTAAACAATTGCTTTAAAGAGAAAACACAGAGGGGAGATTTTAACCCGAAAAAACAAGTGGGTTGGGGTCGGGTGGGAGGTTAATGTGTTAAAAATCTGAATCTTGATCCCCAACCCCCCTCCAATTCGCCCCCTTCCGGTTTTAACGAAGGCAGGACGCTGGCGGGGCGGGAGGGTGGGGGCAGGGAATCAACTTGCTCCCAGGAGGCAGGTTGGCACTTTAAGTATTATAATGAGGCTGTGTACCTCATGGTGATCCATTTCAAATTTAACTCAGGCTATCCGGGTTTCCCAGGCCTCAGGGAACTCACCGGCTACAGGGAGGCGAGTACTGCAGTATCTAGGAGATAAGGTCCTTTCAACTTACCTCCTGATCTTCGACCTCAACTCCACTTTCCCGCACTATCCCCGTATCCTTCGATTCCCTTAATATCCAAAAATCTATCACTCTCGGTCTTGAATATACTCAAAGACTGAGCCTCCACAGCCCTCTGGGGTAGAGAATTCCAAAGATTCACCACCCTCCGAGTGAAGAAGTTTCTACTCATCTCAGTCCTAAATGGCCGACCCCTTATCCTGAGACTGTGACCCCTGATTCTAGACTCTCCAGCCCGGGGAAACACCCTCCCTGCATCTACCCTGTCAAGCCCTGTAAGAATTATGTATGTTTCAATGAGATCACCTCTCATTCTTCTAAACCCCAGAGAATATCGGCCTAGTCTCCTCAATCTCTCCTCGTAGGACACTCCCCCCATCCCAGAAATCAGTCTGGTGAACCTTCGTTGCACTCCCTCTATGGAAAGTATATCCTTCCTTAGGTAAGGAGACCAAAACTGTACACAATACTCCAGGTGTGGTCTCACCAGGGCCCTGTATAATTGCAGTAAGACATCTTTACATACTCCAATCCTTTTGTAATAAAGATCAACATACCATTTGTTATTCTAATCACTTGCTGTACCTGCATGTTAACTTTCAGTGATTGGTGTACAAGGTCACCCAGGTCCCTCTGAACACCAAAATTTTCCAATCTCTCACCATTTAAAATATACTCTGCTTTTCTATGTTTCCTACCAAAGTGAATAACTTCACATTTCTCCACATTATATCCCATTTGCCATGTTGTTGCCCACTCACTCAGCCTGTCTATATCCCCTGAAGCCTCTTTGCATCCTCCTCACAACTTACATTCCCACCGAGCTTTGTATCATCAGCAAACTTGGATATATTACATTTGGTCCCCTCATCCAAATCATTGATATAGATTGTGAATAGCTGGGCCCCAGCACCGATCCTCGCGGCAAGCCAATAGTTACAGCCTGCCAACCCGAAAATAACCCATTTATTCCTACTCCCTGTTTTCTGTCCATCAACCAATCCTCAATCCATGCTAGTATATTACCCCCAATCCCATGAGCCCTAATTTTGTTTAATAACCTCTTGTGTCGCATTTTATCGAATGCCTTCTGAAAATGCAAATACACCACATCCACTGGTTCCCCCTTATCTATTCTACTAGTGTGAGACAGTTTCTTGAACCAACAGGAGAACAGGCCATCTTAGCTTTAGTGATGATTAATGAGCCAGAATTAGTCAATAATCTAAGGGTAAAGGAGCACCGAGCTAACAGTGACCATAACATGACTGGATTTGATACTCGGTTTGAGAGGGAGCAGGGTGAGTCTGGAAGCAAGGTTTTAAATTTAGGTAAGGCTGACTTTGGAGGGGTGAGGCAGAAAATGAGCACAATCGACTGGGCAGAACTGTTAATGGATAAAACAACAGGTGAAGAATAGCAGGTATTCAAATAGGTATTTGGTAGAATACAAGACCTGTACAGACCTCTAAAGGACAAGAGCATTACCTGTGTAATTAAACAACTTTTGTCAACAAGAGAAGTGAGAGAGATAATCAAATTAAAAGAAGGGGACTATATGAATGTAAAGAACAGTAGAGATCCCGCAGACTGGGAGAGATATAAAGAACAGCAAAGGGATTCAAAGGAAGTGGTACGAGATGCAAAAACCTGTGAGGAATATCAAGGACAACAGTAAAGGATTTTACAATTAATATAGGCCTCTTAAAGGACAGACACAGCTGATATTGTAATTGAAAATCAGTAAATGTAAGACTTGCTAAATACTTACTTTGTATCATTCTTCATAGTAAAGGATGAGGATTAAATACCAGAGATACAAGGAAAAATACAAATAAATAAAAGGAAGAACTTACTAGACTTAATATAAATAAAAACTGGTAATGGAGAAAATAATGAGACTGAAGATAAATGAATCCCCGGAACCCGGTGGTTTCCACCCCAGGATATGAAAAGAAGTGGGTGAGGAAATTATTCATGCATTAGTCATGGGGCTAGAATTTCCTATGAGCCCCTCAATGCCCAATTGCCCGCTCAGAAAAACTACTAATGTTTGGTGAGTAACGCTGGCAAGAATTTCCACTTCTATGTTTAAACTAATTAAAGCTAATTGCCCGGCGAGAAAATGGGTGCTGCACCTTTACTGTCACCGGTTTTCTAGGCGGTTAAGAGGAAACTAAGTAAAATGGACAGTTCTTACCGGAATGGACAGTAAGTATTTAAAATTTAGTCCGAGGCTGCGATTGGGTCTAGGGAGGGGGGAAAACTTAAAAAAAACATTTCAATAAAAAAATAAATAAAAACATAAAAGCATTGCCAAGACACTTTTACACCTAACCGCCATTGTAAAATTTTTTTAAAAAAAATAAAGAACCTTTAACTTCCCTTTCTTTGCAGGCACCCCCCCCCCCCCTTACCGCCCTGTTTAAGCAGCGTTTACAGGGCGGGTCTCTCAGCGATCTGGATGTCGGCGGTTGAGGCCAAACTTACGCCCTGTCGGTTTTTCTCGCCGTTCTACGTGGGCGGATTGGTCCCGGTGGGCGTGTTCAGATGTGGGCAATACCATTAAAAAACTAAGGGGGAAACTTTCGCCGGACGGAAAAACAGCTGTACCGCCGAGAAAATCACCGAGAACCCGCCGAAAATGATAGGAAAGTCTAGCCGATAATCTTCCAAAACTCTTTCAGTTCAGGGATTGTTCCCTTAGTGTAGAAAGCTCTCATTTATTTAAGAAGGGAAATAGAGATAAACTAGGAACTTATAGTCCTATTAGTCTGTTGTGGAGAATTTACCAGAATGTGTTATTAGGGACGGAGTGACTGAACATTTGAACAAATATGAGCTGATCAGGGAGAGCCAGCATTGATTTGTAAAGGGCAAGTTGTGTCTAATTAATCTAGCTGAATGTGGTGAGGAGGTCACTATCATGGTAGATAAGGGAGTGTCTTAGGATGTTATTTATATGGACTTCCAGAAGGCTTTCGATAAGGTTCCATATCAGAGATTATTAACAAAAATGAGAGTGCATAAAATTGAAGGCAACCTATTGACATGGGTAAGAAATTAGTTAGGTGATAGGAGATAGAGAGTAGGGTAATGGGTATGTACTCAAATTGACTAGTGGTGTCTCCCGGGATCTATACTGGTGCCTCAGTTTTTCACTATATTTATGAATTATTTACAGGAAGGAACAGAGAGCTGTGTATCCAAGTTTGCTGATGACACAAAGTTAGGTGACACAGTAAATAGTGTTGATGGAAGCAGACAATTGCAAAGGGGCATTGATAGATTCAGTGAGTGGGCCAAACTGTGGCAGATGCAGTTCAGTGTGGGGAAGTGTGAGTCATCCACTTTGAACCCAAGAAAGACAGATCAGAATATTCTCTAAATACTGAGAAGCTCGGGACTGTGGAGGAGCCAAGAGATTTAGAGGAGCAAGTACAGGAATTTGTTTTGGACACTAAGGGAATCAAGGGATATGGGGATAGGGCAGGAAAGTGGAGTTGAGATAAAAGATCAGCCCTGATCTCATTGAATGCTCGAGGGGCCATATGCACTATTCCTGCTCCTATTTCTTATGTCCTTATGAAATTACTAAAACTTAGTGGACAGGTGCACAAAAATAATTAAAAGGCTAATGGAATGTTGGTGTTTATCTCAAGTGGTGGAAGTTATATTGCAGCTACATGCAGCTCTGGTCAGACCCCATCTGGCGTAACTGCATTCAGATATGGGCCCTGCACCTCGGGTAGGATATGTTGGCCTCGGAGGGTGCAGCACAGATTCACCAGAATAATAGCTGGGCTAAAAGGGTTAAATTACATAAACTAGGCTTGTATTCCCCGAGTATAGAATATTAATAAGTGATCTAATTGAGGTGTTTAAGATGATTAAAGGATTTGATAGGGTAGATAGAAAGAAATTATTTTCTCTGGTGTGGGAGTCCAGAACAAGGGGACATAACCTTAAAATTAGAGCCAAGCCATTCAGCGGTGATGTCAGGAAGCACTTCTTCACATAAAGGCTATTGGGAATTTGGAACTGTCCCCAAAAAAAGCTATTGAGGTTTGGCGGGGGGGCGGGGGGTTTAATTGAATATTTCAAAGCTGAGATTGATCGATTTTTGTTAGGCAAGGGTATTAGAGGTTACAGAAGTACGGCGAGTAGCTGGAGCGAAGATACTGATCAGCCATTATCTAACTGCATGGCCTCCTCCTGTTCCCATCTTCTTAATCGATGGAGAGTGGCGGCGAATCCTTGTACTAGAGGACTGAGTGTAAAGAAAGTTTAGAAAATCTTGTATCCATTAGCTTTAAAGGAGGCAAATGGGAGGGGATCTTACAATGATATACAAGATACTAAGTAGAATAGAAAAGGTTAATCCTTGGCAATATTTCAGGCTAAATTATGACTATAGGATAAAGAGGCAGAGGCACAAACTGGGAGAGGGCTAGTTACAAACAGATGTCAGGAAGCACTTCTAGAGGATTCTCGACTTTAGAGGAAGGTGGAATTGAGGTGGTGGAGCAGGCTGGAGGAGCCGTATGGCCTACTCCTGCTCTTAATGTTCTTCACACACACTGAATGATTAATACTCAATGGTGTCTGGGTAAAGTTCTGGAGGCAAAAATTCAGGAATCGTTCAGCACAGATGCTGAAATCGGGGGTTGCAGCTTGCGATGGAAGGATGACCTTACTCTAGTTATTTTTAGGACAAAATGCCAGAAGTCAATGAGAAGTCATTTCCTGGGAGAAACTTGGAAATGTTTGTTTTAACAAGGGATGCATTCTAGATTGCTGATGGAAATAAGAGTGGAAATTGCAGAAGCTCTGGCCACAAATGTCCAATCCTGCTTGGATATGGTCATGGTGCTAGAGAACTGGTGGAGTGCAAATGTTACACCCTTGTTCAGGAAAAGGGAAGAGGGATAAACCTGGCGGTTACATGCTGTCAGTTTAACAGCAGTGGGAGGAAGCTTTTAAAAACAATAATCCAGACAAAATTAATTGACACTTTGTAAAAATATGGGTTAATAAATGAAAGCCAGCACAGATTTGTTAAAAGCAAGTTGTGTTTGACTAACGATGTTTTCCATTTCCTACACCAAACTTCTGTACCTCTGAATGAAATTGTCACTTTTATTGTCAGATTAAAAGCAGTTTCTGGCTGACAAGAAACTAATTGTTGAAATGCTGACCCACTTCAGTTCCTCCTCCTCCAACATGTGTGACATCACTGTTCCTTTTAAAAGATTATCCAGTATTGTTGGGAAAATATTTGAAAATGAAGGGATTGAAGGAGATATTGGGCTGTGAGTAATCTCAGTCTGAAGCTATTAGTTGGCTGGTTAAAACTAATATCTATTGATAGGGAAATGAATCAGTTTTGGGTTTCTGAAAAGAATTGATTTGTTGGCATTGAAGTGACAGACTTATTGGCAAAGAGTTAATTTATTTGAAGCAAGGAATATTAATGTATTGACAAGAAATCATTATAATAGTTGAGCTCCACTCTGATTTTATTTATTGACATTATTACAATGTGTGATGTATATTTATCAATGTATTTATTATCCAGTTTAACAGAAGACTACATGACAGAACAAGTCGCAAGTGAGCAAATAATAGGCCAGATGGACCAGGCAAGTCCAGGTCAGAAATAAAAGTGGGTCCAATCCTGACCTTAACCCTAAATACCACTAACAGGAATGGGCCTGAAATTTCTGCAATTACTGGTGAGTAGGTTGTGCAATCTGTACCGAATAGGCAGCATTGGGTGCAATGGCTTGTTTTTGTGCCGTATATCCTATGATTGTCTGAATGACTTCATCTTGTGTGCAAATTGGCTGAGATATTACAACAGTCGTCCTAAGGTCATGAAAAATGCTATATAAATGCAATTTCTTTATCTTTATCTGTCGGAATTCCCACCAGTTCTGCCTCTTTTGCTCCCGAGGTAATGTAGGAATAGTTAGTTGGCAGGACCTTGTCCGAGGAAATAATCACACAGCAATCAGAAAGCAGTAAAACATCATCAGTATAATCCCAACTGTGGTGGGCACCCAGCCAGCACCAACAATGGGGAAGTGGGTGCAGAGGTAACGCCAAATAAATTCCATTGTGGATCAATGTTGGCTGTGCAAATAACAACTGATTTAAGTTAACTATTTGGTCCATTTGTACCCAAATATTCAATGACATTCAAGCTGTCCAGCCCCTCATGTCTGTTACCTGTTACTAACACCCCCAACTATGGAATCTGGAACCGCAGACCCATCCCCAAAATCTTTGAGGAATTTCCGCGCAGGATGGTGAAACCATCAAGAAACCGGAGTTTTATGGCACCAACTCTTTCTTTTCTGTCAATCAAGTATTAGCCTCCCAAAAATTAAATACAAGGGTGTGGAGAGAATGCTAATTTCAGAATCTCTGATGGAGCAGTTACTGTTAATCTGAAATGGTTCAGTTGCTTTGCAGCATGTATGACAGCAAAGATAGCTTGTTGTAGATGCCGGGGCAGCCTGTGTCTGCACAGTTAATGACAGAGTTGAGTGGATCTCAGTCAGAACTATAGCCACGGGTCTCCAGCCAGATCTGTGGAATATTCTGTTGAGGCAACTCACAATGATTGACAGACTGCTCTTGATTTGAACTTGTAAAAGCAGCCTTTGATTGAGAGAACATTCGAGCACTTGATGTTGTGGGCAGGAGGTCTGACAAGTGTCTCAGCAACCTGATAGCTGTCCACATATTGTCGTCAACTGCCTGACTTTCGGAGAACAATGTCTGTTCTTGACTTGTTTTTTTTGGAGCGCTGATGCAACAACAACTTGGATTTATATAGCACCCCAAGCCATTTCACGGGAGCATTATCAACCAAATTTGACAGCGCACCTTATAAGGAGATGTTAGGACAGGTGATCAATAAATTGGCCAAAGAGGAAGGTTATAAGGAGCATCTTAAATGAAGAAAAAGAAAGACTTGCATTTATATTGCGCTTTTCATGACCATCGGATGTCCCAATGCTTTTATATTCTATCCCCCGGCAATAAAGACCAACATTCCAAATGCCTTCCTAATTACTTGCTGTACCTTCATACTAACTTTCTGTGTTTCATGGACAAGGACCCCCGGGTCCTGCTGTACTGCAGCATTTTGTAATCTCTCTCCATTTAAATAATAATTTGCTTTTTTATTTTTCCTAGCAAAGTGATAATCTCACATTTTCCCACATTATACTCCATCTGCCAATTTTTTGCCCACTCACTTAGCCTGTCTGTATCCCTTTACAGATTCTTTGTGTCCTCCTCACAACTTGCTTTCTCGCCCATCTTTGTATCATCAGCAAACATGATTACATTACACTCGGTCCCTTCATCCAAGTCATTAATATAGATTGTAAATAGTTGAGGCCCCAGCATCGATCCCTGGGCACCCCACTAGTTTTCCAACCAGAAAATGACCCATTTATCTCGGAAAATGACCCATTTAACATCTTATCTGAAAGACGCTGCCTTCAACAGTGCAGCAGTTCTTCAGTCAGTCTCGATTTTTGTGCTCAAGTCTCTGGAATGTGTCTTGAACCCACAACCATCTGACTCAGAGGTGAGGGTGCTACTCGTTGAGTCATAGCTGACACTGTTCAAGAGAGGAAGAGACGTTTAGGGAGGTAATTCATGAGCTTAGGGCCCAGGCAATTGAATGCATGGCCACCAATTGTGGAATGGTGAAAATCGGGTATGGGCTAGAGGTCTGAATTGGAGGAGCCCAGAGATCTTGGAGGGTTGTGGGGCTGGAGGAGGTTACAGAGATAGGGAGGGGTGTAGGGGCTGGAGGAGGTTACAGAGATAGGGAGGGGTGTTGGGGCTGGAGGAGGGTACAGAGATAGGGAGGGATGTAGGGGTTGGAGGAGGTTACAGAGATAGGGAGGGGTGTTGGGGCTGGAGGAGGGTACAGACATAGGGAGGGGTGTAGGGGCTGGAGGAGGTTACAGAGATAGGGAGGGGTGTAGGGACTGGAGGAGGTTACAGAGATAGGGAGGGGTGTTGGGGCTGGAGGAGGGTACAGAGATCGGGAGGTCTGAGGCCATGGAGGGATTTGAACAGAGGATTTTAAAATCAAGGCGTTACCGGACCAGGAGCCAAATAGGTAAACAAGCACAGGGGTGATGGGTGAATTGGTGCAAGTTAGGATACGGGCGACCGAGTTTTGGATGAGCTCAAGTTTACGGAGGGTGGAAGGTGGGAGTAGGCCAGGATAGAATTGAAATAGTGAAGTCTCGAGGTAACAAAGGCATGGATGAAGGTTACAGCGGCAGTTGAGCTGAGACAAGGGCGAAGATGGACGATGTTATGGAAGTGGAAGCAGGAGGTCTTGATGATGAAGAGGATATGGGGTGTGAAGCTCCAGTCCAGGTCAAGTCGAAGGCCAAGGTCTAGTATCACCTCAGACAGTGGCCATGGATGGGGATGGAGTCGGTGACTCGGCAATGCAGTTTATGGCGGGGTCCAAAGACAATGGCTTCAGTCTTCCCAATATTTACTTGAAGGAAATTTCCGCTCATCCAGTACTGGATGTTGAACAGGCAGCATAACCAATCAAAGGCAGTGGAGGGATCTAGAGAAGTGGTGGCGAGGTAGAGCTGGGTGTCATCTGTATACATGTGGAACCTAACGCCGTGTTTACTGATGATGTCGCCGAGGGGCAGCATATAGATGAGAAATAGGAGGGACCAAGGATAGATCCTCGGGGGATGGGGGAGTGGGAAGAGAAGCCAATGTTGGTGATTCTTTGCCTACGACTGGATAGATAGGAATGGAACCAGGTGGGCAACAGAGGGAGGCATTGGAGGATGGTGTCAACCATGTGAAAGGCTCAGGCGAGTCGAGAAGGATGAGTAGGGATAATTTACTAGGGTCAGAATCACATAAGATGTCATTTGTGACTTTGATAAGGCCCATTTCGTGCTGTGGCAGTGGTGGAAACCTGATTTGAGAGGTTTGTGCGGAAGATAGACATGGATTTTGGAGGCGACAACACATTCAAGGACTTGAGAGCAAAGAGAGATTGGAGATGGGTGGTAGTTTGCAAGGACAGAGAAGTAAAGGGGGTTATGATGGCAGATTTGATGGGGAGGGGACAGTACCCGAGGAAAGGGAACCATTAACAATATCAGCTAACATGGGGGCCAGGAAGGGAAGTTGGGTGGTTAGTGGAATAGGGTCAAGGGAGCAGGAGCTGGGTCTGTACAGGTTGAACCTCCCTTATCCAGAACTTCCTTATCCGGAACCACCCCTCGTCCAGAACCAATCCTGGCCACTAGGTGGCGCATGCGCAGAACTCCGACATAAACAAATTGAACAAATTGAAGTCCTTCCTCGCTGCCGACTCCCGCAATCGCTGGCCTGACCCCGCGATCCACCACCCCCCCACCCCCCATAATCTCTCTGCTACACTCCCAGTCCCAAGCCAGCCAGCCCCGATATCCCCTTGCTCAGTACTTGTATCATCCAATTTAACATGACCATCCCTCGTCCAGAAAAATCCCTGATCCAGAACAGGCCAAGTTCCGAGGGTTCCGGATAAGGACGGTTCAGCCTGTATATTGGAATAGGTGCAGGGCACAGTGTGTGTATGCTGGAATAGATTGCTTGTACGGTTTTCTGTCAACACGACAATTAACTCATGGGGAGGATTGGAGCGCCCATGCAGTTGATCAGAGCTAACTCTGAATCAACCAGGAATTCAATTCGCTCCAACTCATTCGGCTAAGGGGCACTCCCAACATTTTCAAAGAATGTTACCCAAAACAAGAACTCTATTGTCAGCACCCTACCTGCAAAGAATGATTGGAAATCAGAACTGAATGGAACTTTGTCCAATTTAATTTTTCAAGCATTAAATCAGGTAATTAATTGAAATTTGATATTAGGCTGAGTGATTGTAAATAACTTTGTGGCAGGCAATGGATGGAGCATGTAATTACTCGAAAGCTCAGAGGGGAGGTGTGGCAGGCACTGATCTATGAACTGCATTATCCAAGTCTATTTGTTTTACTGAGGGCTAAATCTGCATGTACACTGAAATGGTTTAGGACCCAGCACAGCACTATATCTTCCTGGATGCAGAAAGTGGAAGGATTGGTCTTTGTTAACTGACAGCTCCCTGATCAGACTGTCAGATTAAATTAACCCACATGGGCTTTCAGCAATTGTTCCATTTTGGTGTCTCTTGCACTGTGCGTCACTTGTGACATGTCCTTTTAATATCTGTAATTTGACAATCGTGAAATACAATAATCACGCTAATTTGGAGGGATCAAAATGTAAGGAGATTGGTAGCAGAAAGGCAAGGATGTGATTGGTTGAAATAGGCCACAGTGCCCGCACTGCACCCAGACGCAGTATAAATGGTTGCTTTTTTATCCTGGTAATGCCTTATTTTTATGTTTACAGTGTCTGATGGTCTAAAGGGAAAAAAAAGAAAAAAAAATAGAAAATAATGAATCACTCTCTTGATTAAGTCATGTTACCTCCTGATTACTATGTCAGTCCTGTTATTCTGATCTGCTAATTGTTGTAATTCTCAGTCGCGAGTCATTTTTCTCCTGAACAGTGTTACAGTTTAGTCCTTACTGGCTACAATATGGCTTCTCTGGCCCCAACTCTTTGCGCAGCAAATATGTAACATTAACCTGCTTGAGTTTACCCCTCGGAACCAGGTACCAATCGGCTTTAGAACCGCCTTCAATATCCAGGCTGTACCAGTTTCAGTCGCTGCTTCGCTGGTGCCTGACTGGGGGATTGGAAAACTTAGCCCTTCCAATCCATATCCACGTAAAAATATGTCCAACAGGTTTTCATTTGTCTTTAGGGTCTCGGTCTGCAAATGGAAAAAATGATTTCTGAAACCTATTTTTGCTTCACTACACAAAGAGAATTATGTCTCGCATACAATCACCTCTGATTGTACGAAGATTAGTGAGAGAGAGGAGAGGAACTCTGTGACGTGTTTGGTTATTTGGCATTGTGTACAAATACTTTAATTTCATATCATGTGTCTGGTCTTGTTTTTGTAATTGCTCATGAATATTCAATAGTTTAAGCACTGAACTGCAATATTGCATTCCAGGATGAAGGGCAGCACAGCCAGTTTAATCCCTCATTACCATCACTGAAAGTTGTAGCTTACTGATTCCTTACTCTCTATCAGACACTGACTTTTGAGGGTTTTGGCAGAGATTGGAATCAAGTGAATATTTTTTACAGTAGCGAGACGTAGCCAGCAGGCAGCACAGTCGAGCCCAATCCAGCGTCCTAATCAGGAGTCCCTATCCTCGACTCTAGCCCAGGGACTGAGATCAGTAGTAATGTCTCCAAATCACAGTCTGTCTCGGGCCATGTAAATACAGATTGTATAAAAACCAATGCCTGGAATGAGTTAGACATTGGCTTTCCCCTCTTGTTGCATTCTCTAAGAACATTTTGATTTTTGACATTTGATTTGGTTCATTTTATAATGTTTCAGTGCACGCTCTTCCTTACATATTCATAAATACTTTATGTTGTGTATATATAACTTCATGATGTGTAAGAATGCTAAAGCACAGAAAACATGCTCCCTGATGGCTGAATGTTATCTGGAGCATAGCTCAGTCACAAAGAGCCAACCAGCCAAAGGGTAACTAGCTGCACCGACAGAGCACGCGGGGGGCAAAAGATTAATAGCTGCAATGATTGTTTAGCAGAGATTAGCAAACAGCCGGGTGTATTAGCAAAGCATCGAGTACACCCCCCTTAACCCTTCTACAGTCTGAGCTGTCACCTCCTCCTTGTGCATTCCTTGCTTCTTGGTGCATTTTTGGACTGTGTCTCCTCCAGTAGCTTCGTATGTCTTCCCCTGACTACTCTCATAGTTGAGTGCAGTTCCCTCTGGCATTGAGTCTTCAAATTGGTGCACCGCACAAAACTGCGATAATCTGGCGTTGCATTGTGAATCTGAGGCTCCACGGATGGGAAGATTGGGGTTAAGGCACGTGTTTTAGAGTTACTCTGCATCTAACCTCGGAGTATTAGTGGGAGTTGAATTACAATGTGGCCACCTAATGAAAGTCGCATTGGGCCGATTCCCGAGGTCCATGGGATGTAAAGCTAATATTGACCCCACTCTGTGATAGGTTAAGCTAGGTTTCGATGAAATTTGCCTGCCCATTATTTTAACAAGACCGTAGCCCATTACACCTTTGTTAAAATAGAGGAGGAAAGAATTTCCCGATAACAGATTAATGGGATTTCAACCCATGGGACTCCATCCTTTGTGGGAAATAGCTCGGTCAAAAAGTGATAAGCAGGAATAAAACTCGGCTATATTTCGCACCTATTGGCATTTGAAAGTTTATTATGAACAACAGTGTTTGAACTAAATAACAATTTAAAAACAGAATATCTTTTCTCTTTTAAGTGAAATGAGGTATTTACCTTGTGCAGTGTAAACCTGTCATTGGTGATAATCCAGTGTCCCCGTCAATCGCTGATGGATAATTCATGAATCTCTCTGAGTCCTGAGTATTTACAGTCGCTCAGCTCATCGCCATTTAACTTGGTGTTTTTTCATGGAATTTGAGAAATTGCAATCCTGACTAGCCAGGAAATGTAGAGAGTGCAGTAGTTTCTCACCCCGGGACTAACTCGCAGTGCCGTCACCACAAGAGCTCCCTCCACCCGTCACTCTAACCCCTCAAGGGATCGTCACCCATTTTGGGGAAGGTAGTTTCACCACTTTGGTCTCTCTCCTTCTCTCCCTCCTTCGTCTTTCCCTCCTTCTTCATTTGCAATCCTTTGGTACTAGCCCTGTATCTAAGGAAGATTATGGCCAGAGCCTCCACAATTTCCACCCTTACTTCCCTCAGTAACCTATGATCCCATCCTGACCACTGCCAACCTTTCAAGTACCTCCTCGTTACCTATTTGAATCCTATACAATTTCTCTACTACTTCCTCCTTCACTGTGACATTGGCAGCATCCTCTTCTTTAGTGAAAACAGAATCAAAGTCCTCATTTAGTACCTCAGCATGCCCTCTGCCTCCACAAGATGATTTCCCTTTTGGTCCCTAACCAGCCCCACCCTTCCTTTGACTATCCTGTTACTATTATTATGTTTATAAAAGACTATTGGGCACCATTTTATGTTGCCCATCAATCAATTTTCATACAGTTTCTTTATCCCTCTTATTCCCTTTTTTAGATCTCCTCTGTACTTTTTGTATTCAGCTTGATTCTCTATTGTATTGTGAACCTTACATTTGTATTAAGCCTCCTTTTTCTGTCTCATGTTAACCACTATATCTAGTCATAGCCTTGGATGCCTTTCTTAGTCCCCTCACGGGAACGTGTCTGCTCTATCCCCGAACCATGTCCTTATCCCCCTCACGGGAACGTGTCTGCTCTGTACCCGACCGTCTCCTCTTTGAAGGCTCCCATTGCTCATTTTCTGGTTTACCCACCAATCCACTGGGCCAGATCCCTTTTCAACTTACTGAAATTAGCCCTCCTCCAGTTGGGTATTTTCACATTTGATTTTCCTTGTCCTTTTCCATAACTCCTCTAACCTGGCGCTCTGCCTCATTTTCTGCCTCATTCTTCCAAGGTCAGCCTTCTCTAAATTTAAAACCTTGATTTGTGATTCACCCTGTTTCCTCTCAAACCGAATATCGAATCCAATCATGTTATGGTCACTGTTGGCCATTAGATTATTGACTAATTCTGGCTCATTACTCATCACTAAATCTAAGATGGCCTGATCTCCTGTTGGTTCAAGAACATATTGTTCCAAGAGTCGGTCTTGAATACGCTCAAGAAATTTGCTGCCTTTGGGACTCGAGTTAAGAACATAAGAACATAAGAAATAGGAGCAGGAGGAGGCCATTCGGCCCCTCGAGCCTGCTCCACCATTCAATAAGATCATGGCTGATCTGATCATGGATTCAGCTCCACTTCCCCGCCTGCTCCCCATAACCCTACACTCCCTTATCGCTCAAAAATCTGTCCATCTCCGCCTTAAATATATTCAATGACCCAGCCTCCACAGCTCTCTGGAACAGAGAATTCCACAGATTTACAACCCACTGAGAGAAGAAATTCCTCCTCATCTCAGTTTTAAATGGGCGACCCCTTATTCTGAGATGATGTCCCCTAGTTTTAGTTTCCCTTATGAGTGGAAATATCCTCTCTGCATCCACCTTGTCGAGCCCCCTCATTATCTTATAAGTTTCAATAAGCTCACCCTTCTGAACGCTAATGTGTATAGGCCCAACCTACTCAACCTATCTTCATCTCATCTCTGAAATCAACCTAGTGAACTTTCTCTGAACAGCCTCCAATGCAAGTATATCCTTCTTTAATAAGGAAACCAAAACTGCACGTAGTACTCCAGGTGTGACCTCACCAATACCCTGTATATTTGTAGCAGGACTTCTCTGCTTTTATACTCTATCCCCCTTGCAATAAAGGCCAACATTCCCTTCGCCTTCCTGATTACTTGCTGTACCTGCATACTAACTTTTTGTGTTTCATGCACAAGGTCCCCCAGGTCACTCTGTACTGCAGCACTTTGCAATTTTTCTCCATTTAAATTATTCTGCTAAAGCATTGTTCTGCTTCTCCAGTCCATATGACAACTAAAGCCCCCGGTTACAACGGCTCTGTTTTTGCAGCACGCTTCCCTTATCTCCATGTTTATGCATCCCGCTACTGTATCACTGCTATCCGGAGATCTGAAGACAATAAACAGCAAAGTCTTGCACCTTTTTCTATTCCTCAATTCTACCCAGAGAGTTTCAACTGCCTGCTAAAGCTGTGGTGACCCCTTGGTGACCTCCCTGATGCAGCGATGACCTGCAAACGGGGAGAATGTGCTGCTCTCACCTGCTGCAGCCGGCAGTGACTCCATGGCATGAAGGTTAAGCGGCTCAGTGACTTTGACAGCCACAGGCCCATGGCCTGGTGAGAGGCAGGTGACAGAGCTCAGTGACAGGCTGCTTGGTCGGAGAAGTGCTCCCTGGAGATCCACTCTTGATATGGCCTCCTGTGCAGTGCCATCCTTCTGCTCCCTCGACCACCAGCCGCTCCTGCTCTCTGATGTCTTTCTTGCTGCTCCCTCTTGTGCTCCAACTCAGAGCGTGGCCCGAGACCAGAGGACCATGTCTGCAGCCAGACTATTTATGTGACTAACAACAACTGTGCATGGCCGGCAAAATCTTTCTCTGTTCAGACAAAGTGAGCGTTCCAAACTGATAAAATAGCTGAAAAAATGCCCAGACATCGAGCAGCTTAAAATACTAAAGCAGCAACTAACCTGCAAGTGTTGCAATCCCTTTAACTAGCGCTGCCAATATTGTGTATTAATGCTTGGGGGTCACCAGACACCAGAGGGCGCCGCAGTCGGAGGTCATCGGGCTGTACGCATGTGGCATCTGTGCTTGGTCACCTGTATATAAGCTGGATGTCTTTGTCACGCTGGCACTCTCGGGCTGGAATAAAGATGGATCAGGTTGCACCTGAGTGAGTTTGCAGAAACCAGACTTTTGAGTCATTACAATTGGCGACGAGGTAATTTAAGAACCTTTGCATGCACAATGGGCACTGTTGGAATCCTGGAGAGATTCGTGCAGGGTGAGGATTGGGCAGATTTTGTCGACCGCCTGGATCAGTATATTGTGGCCAATGGCATGGAGGAAGAGGCCTACGCATTTAAGCGCAGGGCAGTTCTCCTCACCGTTTGTGGTCCGAAAATTTAGGACCTCATGAAGAATCTTCTCTCGCTTGTACGTCCGGTGAACAAAGGATAAGAGAAATTGTGTACATTGGTGGGTAACCATCTGAAGCCAAAAGAGGGGATTACCATATCACACTACCGTTTCTACACACATGTTCATGCTGAGGGCCAGGACATGTTGGGATTTGTCGCTGACCTGCGACATCTTGCTGAGCCGTGTAAGTTCAGGAACATGCTGGAAGACATGCTGCGTGATGTCTTCATGATAGGCATCAGCCATGATGCGATCCTCAGGAAGCTGTTGGCTGCAGAGACCCTGGATTCGAAAAAGGCCATCGGAACTGCCCAGGCATGCATGACGATGGATGATAATTTGAGGCAGATATCATCGACGAGTCGGAGTTCCATGGCAAGTACTATAAAGAAGATGGTGTCGCCTTCGGACAGAGCTGCTTACACAAAACCTGCCGTGCTCAGAGCCCTGTTGACATTGTGGGGGCAAACATCGGCATCATCAGTATCGGTTTAGACAATGCTCATGCAATGGATGTTCGAAAGTGGGGCATCTTCACAGGATGTGTCCACAACGGAGCAAGCGTGGTGCGGCTCACCACAAGGTTGATGAGGACCAGTTCAGTGATGGCCCGAAGACACAACCCGAGGAGGAAGTGAATGGACTGTATTCATTCCTGAGCAAGAGCCAGCCGATAGTCGTTAATGTGAAACTGAATGGCGTGCCTGTATCAATGGAGCTGGACACGGAAGCGAGCCAGTCGATAATGAGCCAAAGGACATTCGACAAGCTGTGGGACACTAAGGCTGCGAAACCGAAGCTGAGTCCAGTCAATACCAAGTTACGTACTTACATTAAGGAACTCATACCGGTGCTCGGCTGTGCAGCAATCAAGGTGCCATATGATGGTGTAGTTCACGAGCTATCATTATGGATCATCCCGGGTAATTGTCCAAATTGAACTGGGATGATGTCAAGATGCTGTCCTCGGTGGGTGATACTTCGTGTGCTCAAGTATTGAAAAAGTTTCCTTCTTTGTTTGAACCGGGCATTGGTAATTTTACGGGAGCCAAGGTTCAGATTCCAATGCAAGGCCTGTCTATCACAACGCTCGGTCTGTTCTGTACATAATGAGGGAGAAGGTTGAAATTGAGCTTGATAGGCTCCAGCATGAAGGGATCATATCACCGGTCGAGTTTAGCGAGTGGGCTAGTCCCATTGTTCCTGTGTTGAAGAGTGATGGCACTGTCATGATTTGTGGAGACTACAAGGCTACGTTTAAACAATTTTCGAAACAGGATTATTATCCGTTACCGAGGACTAATGATCTGTTCGCCATGCTAGCTGGTGGAAAGTCATTTACGAAACTGGATCTGATGTCGGCCTATATGACCCAGGAGCTTGTCAACACTTCGAAGAAACTCACCTGCATCAACACCCATAAAGGACTGTTTGCCTACAACAGGTGTCCTTTTGGAATTCGTTCGGCTGCAGCCATATTTCAGAGGAATATGGAGAGTTTACTGAAGTCCATTCCTTGAACTGTCGTGTTCAAGATGACATTCTGGTCACAGGTCATGACACTGCTGAACATCTGAACAATCTTGAAGAAGTGCTACAGTGTCTGGACAAAGTGGGACTCAGACTGAAACGCTCGAAGTGTGTATTCATGGCACCTGAAGTCGAATTCCTCGGGAGGAAGATTGCTGCTGATGGCATCAGGCCGACTGATTCGAAAACCGAGGCCATCAAAAATGTATCCAGGCCTCAGAATGTGACAAAGACACCCAGCTTATGTACAGGTGACCAAGCACACATGCCACATGCGTACAGCCTGATGGCCTCCAACCACGGCGCCCTCTGGTGTCTGGTGACCCCCAAGCATTAATACATAACAGCCAGGTTATACAGGATTACATCGGATATAAGAACATAAGAAATAGGAGCAGGAGTAGGCCATACGGCCCCTCGAGCCTGCTCCGCCATTTAATACGATCATGGCTGAACTGATCATGGACTCAGCTCCACTTCCCCGCCCATTCCCCATAACCCCTTATCCCTTATCGTTTAAGAAACTGTCTATTTCTGTCTTAAATTCAATGTCCCAGCTTCCACAGCTCTCTGAGGCAGCGAATTCCACAGATTTACAACCCACTGAGAGAAGAAATTTCTCCTCATCTCAGTTTTAAATGGGCGGCCCCTTATTCTAAGATAATGCTCCCTAGTTCTAGTCTCCCCTGTTATGATTGTAATGCTCTTATGAATGACTCCATGCGGCAATGTGTTGTACTCAAACTGTAGTGACCTTGGTCCTTTATTCATAACTCCAGAGTGAGGCAAAGCATGGTGGGCAGCCTTTTATACTGGGCCCTGCCACCAGGGCAGGTGACTCTCAGGTCTCCCACCGCAGTGCCCTCTGGTGGACAGCCTCTGCCATGGGGGCAGGGAACCCCGGTCTCCACCAATTACACTCTCTAGTGGTGCCAGCATAGTAAATACACAGTGTAAACCTTATTGATAGTACATCAGGTATCAAGTCTCCATCTTATGCAATGATACAGTGACTACACAGAGAGTATGTCTATAGTCTGCATATATAACATCACTCTCCTCCGAGTCCTTTGTGCCGATTACTTTTGCACTATGTGCTCTGGCTTAGCTCTCCCTAGACTTAAGTGCCAATAGCCCTTGCACCTTGGCTGTGCTTTGGCTTGGCTCTCTCCCTGTTAACCCCCAAGTCCTTTTGCCACAACATTGGGTAGTGGTTACCAGTTTGGATGGTTCAATGATGCAGTGGAGGTTCCAGTGGGATCGGGGTGTGATCCATGTGTGTGTCCATGGCTACATACATCCATTACCCCTCCCCCACAGTGAGATCATGCAGCAGGCCCATTACATTAACATACAGGATCAGACACATTGCAATTACAAACAAAGAAAGTTACAGTTTGTATCGTGACACCTTGGTTCAGTGGCTTACATTCGATACGTTTAGCGGTCGAGCGCCAGGATTGGGTAGATTGCATTCATGGTTCAGTGATTGTAAGTACTGAGGTAGCTGTTGTGTATGTATAATATAAGTAT
Source organism: Pristiophorus japonicus (assembly GCF_044704955.1). NCBI lineage: Eukaryota > Metazoa > Chordata > Chondrichthyes > Pristiophoridae > Pristiophorus > Pristiophorus japonicus. Next base: position 817,620 of record NC_091998.1, on the reverse strand, counting down.
ACTCTCTGTACACTCAATGCACAGTTACATAAGACTACTGGATGTACCTTCACACTGTATACACTATGCCTGTACCACCAGAGGGTGCAACTGGTGGAGACCTAGGGGTCACCTGTACACTGCAGGTAACCAGGTATAAAAGGGAGCTCACCATACTGTACCCTCACTCAGGAACCGTAATAAATGGACTAAGGTCACCACAGTTCAAGTACAATACCTTACCTCGTGGAGTCATTATTAGAGTGCTTACAAACACAATAACTGGCGACGAGATTACAAATCTCCACACGAAAATGGCTAACCTTGGCACGTTTCAACAATTCGCCGATGGGGAAGATTGGGAGGCCTTTGAGGAAAGGCTCAAACACTTTTTCATTGCGAACGACCTGACGGGAGACACATCGACCTCGCTGGCTGATAAGTGCCATCCTGCTCACCAGTTGTGGGCCCACCATCTATGGCCTTGTCAGGGACCTGCTAGCCCCAGCAAAGATAACAACCAAAACATATATGGAGCTCGTAACGATGATACGGGAACAGCTCAAACCTAAAGCGAGCATCCTCACAGCCAGACTCCGATTCTACACCCACCAACAGCCCAATGGCCAAAAAAAATCACAAAGTATGCTGCAGACCTGAGATGATTGGCTGCACCGTGTGATTTTGGGACCACCTCACCGAAGCACTGAGGGACATCTTCGTTATTGGAATCAGCCACGAGGGCCTTCTCCACAGGCTGCTGTCTGCAGATACCACAGTCACCCTGCAGAAGGCAATTAACGTGAGCCAGGCGTTCACGGCCTCGGCCTGCGATTCCAAGCGGATGATGACTCACCCCAGGACTCTAACCCGGCAAGTACTGTGAACCGACTGTTGCCTTTCAGAGGCAAGGCTGCTGCAAGTGGTCTCTCTCAGGGAAGAGAGAACAGAATCCCAAGTCCCGCAACCCTGAGTCCGCCACATGGGGCCAACCGGCCAGCCCCATGCTGGCGCTGTGGAGGAAATCACAGGGCCCACCAGTGCCGCTACAAAGACTATACTTTCAAAGGCTGTAACACAAAGGGCCACCTCCAGCGAATGTGCAAGAGATATTGTACTCACCGAGTCGATGAAGAGTTGGCCGATCATCTGGACTCCAGCGATGATGAAGAGAGAGTCCTTAAAGCAGCTCAGCCTGACGATGAGGTGTTTGGAGTGTTTACCTGCTCCACCGAGAGCTCTCCGTTGAAAATGGAAGTCGAGATCAACGATGTTCCAGTCATGATGGAGGTAGACACAGGGGCGAGCCAGTCACTGATGAATCAGGCAGCCTTTGAGAAACTCTGGGACAATCCCGCCAAACGACCTAAAATGCTCCCAATCCAGGCGAAGCTGCTCACCTACACAAAAGACACCATCCCAGTTGTTGGCAGCGTAGATGTCCAGGTGTCCCATGACGGCGCGATGCACCAGTTCCCTTTGTGGATCGTTGCTGGTGATGGTCCAACGCTGCTAGGAAGAAGATGAATGAAACAAATCTGTTGGAGCTGGGAAAACCTCCAGCTTCCGGCGATTGACGTCCCCCGCGGCCCCGAATTTGGATCCAGCACAGCACCTGAGAAACCAGCCACTCAACTCGACTGTATGGAGATGACCCAGACCGCTCAACCCAACGGTGAGATGATCCGGCTCAAACGACCCGACCTCACCTCCCAGGCTCCAGTGGCAGGGCTCCAGAGGAAGAGAATCGGCGCAGAAGGTAACTTCCCGGCTTCCATGGCAGAACCTGGGGAAAAAAGGATCACCGCAGCCTACCTTGTGGAGCAACACGTGATGCCGAGCAGTGAACCGGATCGGGGTAAAGATTGCAAGGCCCTCTTAAAGGAGATTAGCAAGCCATCACAATTAAGGGGACAGTTCCAACCTTTATGCGCGATGCAAGTGATACATATGTAAGCGATGTAATTGACAAATGCAAGTATGTAAATGTAACTAACCATGTTAAGTTGGGCGATTGCGGTTGGAACCAATGTAGTATGACAATAAATGAAGTAACAATGTGCGATGCCGGGTTCTACATGTACACCAACAAAACCAAGGGCAACCTCCCGTCGGAAGCACCCAGGTCCAGCGAGCTGCCCGATCATGTAGCCTGCGCCTCCGGGACCAATGTGATGCCCCAGGGTGCGTGGCCACACACACAGGGAGCATACCCACTGCAGGGCCAGTGACCAGCGGACGGCAAAGGCACCACTACCGGTATCCTGCCCCAGATCGGCTCTACCTCTCTAGCCACCAGGGCCAGTACTGGGAGCAAGAGGCAAGCACCCTCCAGCTCTCTCAACGGGACCTGGGATGACCAGGCTCCCACTACCACTGAAGGGCAGCAGGGAGACACCGCAGCTCTGAAAGGAGGACGGGGGGGGGCCACACATTCCTGTGGCTCTGCCCACCACTAGGCAATGGCAAAGGCCAGGTGAGCGATCCGAGCCCACCCAGCTGGCAGGGGGCACAGTGCCGCCATCAGACAACCTGGTCACAGTCCGGTCACTAGTGTCCTCACCCACCTGCACCTACACCCCAGGGTAAGTCTGTGATACCACGTATGTACCTTACCTGTAATATGTACTTGTTCCACTATTGCTGAACCCAAACGGTGATGTCATTAATCCTATGGGTTTTTGTTCTTTCTTTCTGTACATGTATGTACATGCAGGTGTTGAGCCACACACATGGTCTATGTATGGTGGGGGGGGGGGAAATGGATGTATGTAGCCATGGACACACATGGATCACACCCAGAACCCACTCAACCCCCACTGCAACCTCCAACCATCCACTGCTGACCACTTCCCAATGTCGTGGCAATAAGGACTTGGGGGTCAACAGGGAGAGAGCCTAGCCAAAGCTTAGACAAGGTGCAAGGGCTTTGGGCACTCAAGTCTAGGGCCAGAGCACACAATGCAAAGGCCAGTGGCACAAGACTTAGGGGGGAGTGATGTTGTGTATGTATAATATAAATATATCCCTGTACACTCAATGTACAGTTACATAAGACTACTGGATATACCTTCACACTGTATACACTATACTTGTACCACCAGAGGGTGCAACTGGTGGAGATCTCAGGGTCACCTGTACACGACAGGTAACCAGGTATAAAAGGGAGCCCACCATACTGTACCCTCACTCAGGAGCTGCAATAAATGGACTAAGCTCACCACAGTTTAAGTACAATACCTTACCTCGTGGAGTCATTACTGGAGTGCTCACAGACACAATAGTAGCAGTACAGGTGTGCGAGGACGCAGGTTCCAGAGCAACCGGACGGGGTCCTAGTCGTCTGATTGTGGTGCTACACCCCCTGCTCACGGGGTGGGCTTGGTTCGCTCACCTAGCCAGGACTCAGGGCTTTTCTGCCGTTGCCTAATGGTGGGCAGAGCCACAGATGTGTATGGCCTCCCTGTCCTCCTTTGAGGGCCGCAGAATCTTCTGCCTGCTCTCTCACGGTGTTGGGAACCTGGCTGCTCCAGGTTCCGTTTGGGGAACTCGTTGGTTCTGACCTTTCGCTCCCAGACAAGGCTGAGGTAGTGACTGGGTCTGGGGGCTGCGCCGTCTCCACCCAGCTGGTGGGCAACGGCGGCCGACTGTACGTAATGGTGCTGTTTTTGTTTCCAGGTCCGTGGGGAATAGTGCCATCGGGTGCCTGCAGCGTGGGATAGACCTGGGGCAGGGTATCAGGATCAGTGCCTTCACCCTCCTGAGGTCGCTGGCCTATAACTTGTGAGGACACCTGGGGCAGGGAATCAAGATCAGTGCCTTCACCCTCCTGAATTCGCTCGCTTGCTACTTTTGGGGACACTCTATTCCCGACATCTCGCAACAACATAGTGTTCTTTACATTAGGACTGGTACCGACATCTCGCAACAATATTTTGTTCACAATCTTAATCGGTTCGTTACATTGATTGCCATGCATACAATGTCTCTTTAAGTTTAGTTGGTTGCAGGTCTCCTTTAAGAGAACCCTGCTGCCTTTACCCCAGTCAAATCCTTTGTTAGACACCACATGTTGGTCCCTCAGTGTTGCACCTTGTGATCTGGCCGAGGCCATCTGTTTTTTCAGCCACACTGCACCTTACTGCAGCAGGGACGCCATCTTGCCTTTGTCCTCGAGGTCGACTGCCTTGATCCTTCTGTCCCGCGATTCTGCCACAAAAGCTGGAAGAGTTCCTGTGAATTCGATCTTCCTCCCCAGGAGTCCTGCCACTGGAGCCGGGAAGGTACTTTTAAGTCATTCCGGTCGGATCATTGCCACGCAGTCATGATGGACGGTCTGTGCCTCAGGTGCTGTGCTGGTCTGTTCTCAGGTGCCTGGCCCAAGCGAAGGTGAGGTTTTGCTCTGCCTCTGAGCACGGGGGACATCGATTGCTAGAGTGAAGAGGTCTTCCCATTTCCAATGGATCTTCCCCATCCACCTTCTTCTGAGTAGCGTTGGACCATCACCTGCAACAATCCACAGAGGTAACTTGTGCACCACGCCATGATGGGATTACACTTACATCCACACTACCGAGGACTGGGATCAGCTCCTTGGTGTAGGTGCGCAACTTTTCCTGTACTGGAACCAGCTCGGGTCGTTTTTCATTCCGTAGCCTCTCAAAGGCATCCTGACTCATCACTGACTGGCTCGCTCCCATGTCCACTTCCATGAAGACTGGAACGCCGTTTATCTCGACTTCCATCTTCACTGGCGAACAATCAGTGGTGCAGGTATACACTCCATACGCTTCTTCTTGGGGCTGAGCTGCCTCTCTGGCCAAATCATCATACTACCCGCTGGATTCAAAGTCTTCTACTGACTCCTCTGCTAGACGGTGAGTCGTATTTCTTTTACATATATCCTGGAAGTAGCCCTTCATGTTACAGGCTTTGCATATGTACTCAGCAAACCAACACTGGTGAGCCCTATGGTTTCCTTTGCAACGCCAGCATGGTGCTACTCGATTAGCACCCCTCGGCTGACTCTGAGTTCTGGAACCCTGAGGTCTGTGCTCTCTGCTCTGGGCAGAGCCATGTTCTACAGTCTTGCCTGTGAAAGGCACCATTCTGTGTACAGTACTTGCCGGGTTTGAGTCCACAGGATGAATAATTTGCTTGGTGCTGCAGGTCGAGGTCATGAACGCCTGACTGATGCTGATGGCCTTTTGCAGGTTGACTGTGGTGTCGGCAGATAGTAGCTTGTGAAGGAGGTCCTTGTGGCCAATTCTCATAACAAAGATGTCCCGCAATACATCGTTGAGGTGCGTGCCAAAATCACATGGTGCCGCAAATCTCCTGAGGTCAGCAGCATATTTTGCAATCTCCTGGCCCTCAGGTCTGCGGTGAGTGTAGAATCTGTGCCTGGCCGTGAGGATGCTCTGTTTTGGTTTTAGTTGGTTGCAAATTAGTTAAGTCAGCTCATCGTATGTCTTATCCTTGGCCTTCGTGGCTGGCTCTGCTGCACAGGAGGGCAGGAAAAAGATTGGGAGCGCGATAGTGATAGGGGATTCGATGGTGAGGAGAATAGATAGGCGTTTCTGCAGCCGCAACCGAGACTCCAGGATGGTATGTTGCCTCCCTGGTGCAAGGGTCAAGGATGTCTCGGAGCAGGTGCAGGACATTCTGAAATGGGAGGGAGAACAGCCAGTTGTCGTGGTGCACATTGGTACCAACGACATAGGTAAAAAAAGGGATGAGGTCCTACGAAAAGAATTTAAGGAGCTAGGAGCTAAATTTAAAAGTAGGACCTCAAAAGTAGTAATCTCGGGATTGCTACCAGTGCCATATGCTAGTCAGAGTAGGAATCGCAGGATAGCGCAGATGAATACGTGGCTTGAGCAGTGGTGCAGCAGGGAGGGATTCAAATTCCTGGGGCATTGGAACCGGTTCTGGGGGAGGTGGGACCAGTATAAACCGGACGGTCTGCACCTGGCCAGGACCGGAACCAATGTCCTAGGGGCAGTGTTTGCTAGTGCTGTTGGGGAGGAGTTAAACTAATATTGCAGGGGGATGGGAACCTATGCAGGGAGACAGAGGGAGACAAAAATGAGGCAAAAGCAAAAGACAGAAAGGAGATGAGGAAAAGTGGAGGGCAGAGAAACCCAAGGCAAAGAACAAAAAGGGCCACTGTACAGCAAAATTCTAAAAGGACAAAGGGTGTTAAAAAAGCAAGCGTGAAGGCTTTGTGTCTTAATGCAAGGAGTATCCGCAATAAGGTGGATGAATTAACTGTGCAAATAGATGTTAACAAATATGATGTGATTGGGATTACGGAGACGTGGCTCCAGGATGATCAGGGCTGGGAACTCAACATCCAGGGGTATTCAACATTCAGGAAGGATAGAATAAAAGGAAAAGGAGGTGGGGTAGCATTGCTGGTTAAAGAGGAGATTAATGCAATAGTTAGGAAAGACATTAGCTTGGATGATGTGGAATCTATATGGGTAGAGCTGCAGAACACTAAAGGGCAAAAAACGTTAGTGGGAGTTGTGTACAGACCTCCAAACAGTAGTAGTGATGTTGGAGAGGGCATCAAACAGGAAATTAGGAGTGCATGCAAAAAAAGGTGCAGCAGTTATAATGGGTGACTTTAATATGCACATAGATTGGGCTAGCCAAACTGGAAGCAATACGGTGGAGGAGGATTTCCTGGAGTGCATAAGGGATGGTTTTCTAGACCAATATGTCGAGGAGCCAACAAGGGGGGAGGCCATCTTAGACTGGGTGTTGTGTAATGAGAGAGGATTAATTAACAATCTCATTGTGCGAGGCCCCTTGGGGAAGAGTGACCATAATATGGTGGAATTCTGCATTAGGATGGAGAATGAAACAGTTAATTCAGAGACCATGGTCCAGAACTTAAAGAAGGGTAACTTTGAAGGTATGAGGCGTGAATTGGCTAAGATAGATTGGCGAATGATACTTAAGGGGTTGACTGTGCATGGGCAATGGCAGACATTTAGAGACCGCATGGATGAATTACAACAATTGTACGTTCCTGTCTGGCGTAAAAATAAAAAAGGGAAGGTGGCTCAACCGTGGCTATCTAGGGAAATCAGGGATAGTATTAAAGCCAAGGAAGTGGCATACAAATTGGCCAGAAATAGCAGCGAACCTGGGGACTGGGAGAAATTTAGAACTCAGCAGAGGAGGACAAAGGGTTTGATTAGGGCAGGGAAAATGGAGTACGAGAAGAAGCTTGCAGGGAACATTAAGGCGGATTGCAAAAGTTTCTATAGGTATGTAAAGAGAAAAAGGTTAGTAAAGACAAACGTAGGTCCCCTGCAGTCAGAATCAGGGGAAGTCATAACGGGGAACAAAGAAATGGCAGACCAATTGAACAAGTACTTTGGTTCAGTATTCACTAAGGAGGACACAAACAACCTTCCGGATATAAAAGGGGTCAGAGGGTCTAGTAAGGAGGAGGAACTGAGGGAAATCTTTATTAGTCGGGAAATTGTGTTGGGGAAATTGATGGGATTGAAGGCCGATAAATCCCCAGGGCCTGATGGACTGCATCCCAGAGTACTTAAGGAGCTGGCCTTGGAAATAGCGGATGCATTGACAGTCATTTTCCAACATTCCATTGACTCTGGATCAGTTCCTATCGAGTGGAGGGTAGCCAATGTAACCCCACTTTTTAAAAAAGGAGGGAGAGAGAAAGCAGGGAATTATAGACCGGTCAGCCTGACCTCAGTAGTGGGTAAAATGATGGAATCAATTATTAAGGATGTCATAGCAGCGCATTTGGAAAATGGTGACATGATAGGTCCAAGTCAGCATGGATTTGTGAAAGGGAGATCATGCTTGACAAATCTTCTGGAATTTTTTGAGGATGTTTCTAGTAAAGTGGACAAAGGAGAACTAGTTGATGTGGTATATTTGGACTTTCAGAAGGCTTTCGACAAGGTCCCGCACAGGAGATTAATGTGCAAAGTTAAAGCACATGGGATTGGGGGTAGTGTGCTGACGTGGATTGAGAACTGGTTGTCAGACAGGAAGCAAAGAGTAGGAGTAAATGGGTACTTTTCAGAATGGCAGGCAGTGACTAGTGGGGTACCGCAAGGTTCTGTGCTGGGGCCCCAGCTGTTTACATTGTACATTAATGATTTAGACGAGGGGATTAAATGTAGTATCTCCAAATTTGCGGATGACACTAAGTCGGGTGGCAGTGTGAGCTGCGACGAGAATGCTATGAGGCTGCAGAGTGACTTGGATAGGTTAGGTGAGTGGGCAAATGCGTGGCAGATGAAGTATAATGTGGATAAATGTGAGGTTATCCACTTTGGTGGTAAAAACAGAGAGACAGACTATTATCTGAATGGTGACAGATTAGGAAGGGGGAAGGTGCAGCGAGACCTGGGTGTCATGGTACATCAGTCATTGAAGGTTGGCATGCAGGTACAGCAGGCGGTTAAGAAAGCAAATGGCATGTTGGCCTTCATAGCGAGGGGATTTGAGTACAGGGGCAGGGAGGTGTTGCTACAGTTGTATAGGTCCTTGGTGAGGCCACACCTGGAGTATTGCGTACAGTTTTGGTCTCCTAACTTGAGGAAGGTCGTTCTTGCTATTGAGGGAGTGCAGCGAAGATTCACCAGACTGATTCCCGGGATGGTGGGACTGACCTATCAAGAAAGACTGGATCAACTGGGCTTGTATTCACTGGAGTTCAGAAGAGTGAGAGGGGACCTCATAGAAACGTTTAAAATTCTGACGGGTTTGGACAGGTTGGATGAAGGAAGAATGTTCCCAATGTTGGGGAAGTCCAGAGCCAGGGGTCACAGTCTAAGGATAAGGGGTAAGCCATTTAGGACCGAGATGAGGAGAACTTCTTCACCCAGAGAGTGGTGAACCTGTGGAATTCTCTACCAAAGAAAGTAGTTGAGGCCAATTCACTAAATATATTCAAAAGGGAGTTAGATACTCGGGGGATCAAGGGTTACGGCGAGAAAGCAGGAAGGGGGTACTGAAGTTTCACGTTCAGCCATGAACTCATTGAATGGCGGTGCAGGCTAGAAGGGCTGAATGTCCTACTCCTGCACCTATTTTCTATGTTTCTATGTTTCTATGTTTCGTGGATGCCAGCAAGTCCCTGACAAGGTGGTAGGCCTCAGGCCCACAACTGGTCAGCAGTATGGCCTTGTGCTTCTCCGCCAATGTGTCCATCTCACCTGCCAGGTCATTTGCCACGAAATATTGCTCGAGCCTTTGTGAAGGCATCCCAATCATCACCCTCTGTGAAGTCTTTTAGTGTGCCAAAGGTATCCATAATCACATTGATAGTCCGTATTCTCATCACCAGTTGTTATATCTGTAATGCTCTTATGAATGACTCCATAAGACAATGTGTTGTACTCAAACTGTAGTGACCTTGGTCCTTTATTTGTAACTCCAGAATGAGGCACAAGCATGGTGGGCAGCCTTTTATACTGGGCCCTGCACACCTATGCAGGTGACCCTTGGGTCTCCCACCACAGTGCCCTCTGGTGGACAACCTCTGCCACAGGGGCAGGAAACCCCAGTCTCCACTAGTTGCACCCTCTAGTGGTGCCAGCATAGTATATACACAGTATAAACCTTAATGATAGTACATCAGGTAACAAGTCTCCATCTTTCCAACTATACAGTGACTACACAGAGAGTATATCTGTAGTCTGCATATATAACGTCCCCTATCAGTGGAAACATCCTCTCTGCATCCACCTTGTCAAGACCCTTCATAATCTTATGTTTCGATAAGATCACCTCTCATTCTTCTGAATTCCAATGAGTAGAGGCCCAACCTCCTCAACCTTTCCTCATAAGTAAACCCTCTCATCCCCAGAATCAACTGAGTGAACCTTCTCTGAACTGCCTCCAAAGCAAGTATATCCTTTCTTAAATATGAAAACCAAAACTGCACGCAGTATTCCAGGTGTGGCCTCAACAATACCTTATATAGCCGCAGTACAGCAGGACATTTAAATAATAACTTGCTCTTTAATTTTTTTCTTCAAAAGTGCATGACCTCACACTTTCCAACATTATACTCCATCTGCCAAATTTTTGCCCGCTCACTTAGCCTGTCTATGTCCTTTTGCAGATTTTGTGTCCTCCTCACACATTGCTTTTCCTCCCATCTTTGTATCATCAGCAAACTTGACTACGTTACACTCGGTCCCTTCTTCCAAGTCGTTAATATAGATTGTAAATAGTTGGGGTCCCAGCACTGATCCCTGCTGCACCCCACTAGTTACTGATTGCCAACCCATGAACCATTTATCTCGACTGTCTGTTTTCTGATGGTTAGCCAATCCTCTATCCATGCTAATATATTACCCCCAACCCTGTGAACTTTTATCTTGTGCAGTAACCTTTTAAGTGACACCTTGTCAAATGCCTTCTGGAAGTCCAAATACACCACATCCACTGGTTCCCCTTTATCCACCCTGCTCATTACATCCTCAAAGAATTCCAGCAAATTTGTCAAACATGATTTCCCCTTCATAAATCCATGCTGACTCTGCCTGATCGAATTATACTTTTCCAAATGTCTGCTACTGTTTCTTTAATAATGGACTCCAACATTTTCCCAGCTACAGATGTTAGGCTAACTGGTCTATAGTTTCCTGCTTTTTGTCTGCCTCCTTTTTTAAATAGGGGCGTTACATTTGCTGTTCCCTTTTTACAAACACCACCGAAGGGCGGCAAGAAGCGCAGAAAGTCGAGGAAGGAGAGTTACTCCATCTACCTCTACAAAGTGTATGGCTGGAGGAGGTTACAGAGAAAGGGAGGGGTATAGGGGCTGGAGGGGGTTACAGAGATGGGGAGGGATGTAGGGCTGGAGGAGGTTACAGAGATAGGGAGGGGTGTAGGGGCTGTAGGGGGTTACAGAGATAGGAAGGGGTGTAGGGCTGGAGGAGGTTACAGAGACAGGGAGGGGTGTAGGGGCTGCAGGGGGTTACAGAGATGGGGAGGGGTGTAGGGCTGGAGGAGGCTGCAGAGATAAGGAGGAGTGTACGGCTGGAGGGGGTTACAGAGATAGGGAGGGATGTAGGGGCTGGAGGGTGGGTTAAAGAGATAGGGAGGGGTGTAAGGGTTCGAGGATGATACAAAGATAGAGAGGGGTCCAGCGGCTGGAGGAGGTTACAGAGATAGGGAGAGTAGTAGGGCTGGAGGAGGTTACAGAGATAGGGAGGGGTGTGGAGCTGGAGGGGGTTACAAAGATAAGGAGGGGTGTAGGGTCTGGAGGAGGTTACGACACAGAAACAGGCCATTCGGCCCAACCAGTCTATGCCGGCGTTTATGCTCCACTCGAGCCTCCTCCCGTCTTTCCTCATCTAAATCTATCAGCATAACCCTCTATTCCCTTCTCCCCCATACGCTTGTCCAGCCTCCCCTTAAATACATCGATACTATTCACCTCAACCCCTCCCTGTGGCAGCGAGTTCCACATTCTCACCACTCTCTGGGTAAAGAAGTTTCTCCTGAATTCCCCATTAGATTCCTGGGTGACTACCTTATATTGATGGCCTCTAGTTATACTCCTCCCCACAAGTGGAAACATTCTCTCTGTATCCACTCGATCAAAACCTTTCATCATTTTAAAGACCTCTATTAGGTCACCCCTCAGCCTTCTCTTTTCAAGAGAAAAGAGACCCAGCCTATTCTTCCTTTCCTGATATGTAACCCTCGCATTTCTGGTATCATCCTTGTAAATCTTCTCTGCACCCTCTCCAGTGCCTCTATATCCTTTTTATAATATGGCGACCAGAATTGTACGCAGTGCTCCAAGTGTGGTCTAACCAAGGTTCGATACAGGGTTAGCATAACTTTCCTGCTTTTCAATTCTATCCCTTTAGAAATAAACCCTAGTGCTTGGTTTGCTTTTTATGGCCTTGCTAACTTGTGTCACAACGTTTAGTGATTTGTGTATGTGTACTCCGAGATCCCTTTGTTCCTTTATCCCACCCAGACTCGCACCCTCCCAGTAATAAGTGACCTCCCTATTCTTCCTACCAAAATGTAATACCTCACATTTATCTGTGTTGAACTTCATTTGCCAATTCCATGCCCATTCTGCAAGTTTATTAATGTCCTCCTGTAATGTGTTGCAGTCCCCCTCAGTATTGACTATCCCCCAATTTGGTGTCATCCACAAATTTAGAAATTGTGATTTTGATTTAAAAGTCAAAATCATTAACATCAATTACACCTTGAACTCTTTCCTGACTCTCACATCTGCATTTATCAACTCCCAATGGTCCGGCCTGTGGCCCTCCATTCACCAGGACATTTCTGCAGCCACCGATCTGCTCAACCACACCCTCACCCTTACCTTTGATGCCCCAGTCCCTGTTAAAACCATTCCTATCTCTCACCCTGGCTGTTCCCCCGCTATGGCCCTCATCTTCGCTCCCTCAAGTCTAAGGGACGCAGACTTGAACGGATATGGCGGACAACTGGTTTGGCCAGTCTCTCGTCTGCCAAAACTGCTCACTATTCAGGATCATTCTGGAATGCAAAGATAAACCCTGGCTACTATTCTCCACTGCGAACCATTTTCTTCCATCCCTCTCCCCAGTCTCCACCCTCGCCTCTGACAACGTGAGAGGAGCACATGGACTCCTTAGTCTCGAAGATTGAGACTAACCGATCAGCTCCCTTCCTCCCCCGAGCCCACCGGTCCAAACTTCCTCTAAGGTTCCCCCTGCCCTCGCCCTGAACTCACATCTTGCTCCAGTTTTTCTCCAATCTCCCCCTTGACCTCTCCAAGCTCATCCTGTCCATGAGACCCACGTCCTGCTCCCTTGTTAACGGTTCTCTCTCCTTAAGTACTGTCTCCCTCTCCCTCAAATATGCCATCATCACCCATCTCCTGAAAAAAACAACCTTTGACCCAACAGTGATTGCAAGCTACCACTCCATCTCCCTTTCTTCTCCAAAGTCCTTGAACATGTTGTCGTCTCCCAAATCCGTGCCCATCTTTCCCGGAACTCCATGTTTAAAACCTTTCACTCTGGTTTCCATCTTGGCCTCCTCCTGAGGTCCCCACCATCACAAAAGCCAGTCTTCAGCCAATTCATTTCGCCCGATGTGATATCAAGTAGCGGCATACTGGATACTGCAAAGGCTATGGGCCCCTACAACATTCCTGCTATCGTGTTGAAGACTTGTGCTCCAGAACTGGTCACGCCTCTCGCCAAGCTGTTCCAGTACAGCTACAACACTGGCATCTCCCCGACAATGTGGAAATTGCCCAGGTTTGTCCTGTCCACAAAAACAGGACAAATCCAACCCAACTCCATCAGTCTACTCTTAATCATCAGCAAAGTGATGGAAGGTGTCATCGACAGTGATATTAAGAGGCACATATTCACCAATAACCTGCTCATCGATTCCCGGTTTGGGTTTCACCAGGACCACTCAGCTCCAGACCCCATTGCAGCATGGACAAAAAGAGCTTAAATTCAGAGGTGAGGTGAGAGTGACTGCCCTTGACATTAAGGAGCCCGAGTAAAACTGATGTCAGTGGGAATCAGGGGGAAAACTCTCCACTGCTGGAGTCATACCCAGCACAAAGGAAGATGGTTGCGGTTGTTGGAGGTCAATCATCACAGTCCCAGGACATCGCTGCAGGAGTTCCTCAGGGCAGTGTCCAATGCCCAACCATCTTCAGCTGCTTCATCAATGACCTTCCCTCCATCATAAGGTCAGAAGTGGGGATGTTCGCTGATGATTGCACAGTGTTCAGTTCCATTCACAACTCCTCAGATAATGAAGCAGTCCGTGCCCACATGCAGCAAGACCTGGACGACTTTCAGGCTTGGGCTGATGAGTAGCAAGTAACATTCACGCCACACAAGTGCCAGGCAATGACCATCTCCAACAAACGAGAGTCGAACCACCTCCCCCTGACATTCAATGGCATTCCCATCGCCGAATCCCCCACCATCAACATCCTGGGGGCCACCATTGACCAGAAACTTAACTGGACCAGCCACATAAATACTGTGGCAACAAGAGCGGGTCAGAGGCTTGGTATTCTGTGACGAGTATCTCACCTTCTGACTCGCCAAAGCCTTTCCACCATCTACAAGGCACAAGTCAGGAGTGTGATGGAATACTCTCCACTTGCCTGGATGAGTGCAGCTCCAACAACACTCGAGAAGCTCGACACCATCCAGGACAAAGCAGCCGCTTGATTGACACCCCATCCACCACCTTCAACATTCACTGCCTCCACACCGGCGCACCTTGGCTGCAGTGTGTACCATCTACAAGATGCACTGCAGCAACTCACCAAGGCTTCTTCGGCAGCACCTCTCAAACCCACGACCTCTACCACCCAGAAGGACAAGGGCAGCAGGTGCATGGGAACACCACCACCTCCACGTTCCCCTCCAAGTCACACACCATCCTGACTTGGAAATATATCGGCCGTTCCTTCATCGTCGCTGGGTCACAATCCTGGAACTCCCTCCCTAACAGCACTGTGGGAGCACCTTCACCACACAGACTGCAGCGGTTCAAGAAAGCGGCTCACCACCACCTTCTCAAGGGGCAATTAGGGATGGGCAATAAATGCCGGCCTTGCCAGCGATGCTCACATCCCAGAACGAATTTTTAAAAAATTATCTGACCTTGTTCGTCAGTTTATTATGAGATACCTTATCAAAGGCCTTTTGAAAATCTAGATAAATTACATCTACTACATTACCCTTGTCTACTCTCTCTGTTACCTCTTCAAAAAATTCAATGAGGTTGGTCAAGCCAGACTTTCCCTTTTGAAATCCATGCTGACTATTCATTATTTTATTGTTGGTTTCTAGATGTTCTTCTATTTTCTCCTTTAGTAGGGTTCCAGTATTGTTCCCAGCACCATTGGTTCCACATTATGATGATTGAGGGATATTTGAAAATTGGAAACGGGTCCTGCCAGATGTGCATGACCCTAATTTGAATCAATTATTCTTGGCTCTAAAGGTTTGTATGTTCCTGCCTCCAGCACATCTCCAGTATCCAATATGGCTAGCAGCGCACTTCCAGCCATGAATGTGCGCACATTTCCTGTCCACTGTAGCGGGAGCTTTGTAGGGCGGGCAATTCCACGTCACTGTGTCATGTTAAAACAGTGAAATGGCCATCCCCCAACAGCAGAGCAGAATATTCTGAAATACGAAGGTAACAGTGAATTATGTTGGGTATTATTAGTTTAACATGCAATATACATTGGAACTACACCAACTGATCTTAAATAGACCCCTTGGGAAACTTGAGAAAATGATGGGATAGATGAGAAATCAGCAGCGGTAAATCCTCACTAAAAGAGCTGCCAAAACTCAAAACATTGCAACATTGAAAGGAAAGGTCATTAAATGAACTCACATCTTATTGATTGTTCTGTAACGAGAATTCCAAGAAAGAAGAAAGTTGTGTAAAGTTTGCACTAATAAAACACTGTAACAGAGAACTACAGTAACATTTCATCTGATCTAATTAGAGATTACCCTCTGTGCATTTTATTGACTATATAAATATACACAGTGAAACACTTACACAGGAGCTCGGGGCTACATATAAAGGTTGCCAAAGACCCGCTGGTGATCAATCACACCCTTATTCTTCCATGTCTGTCCCATTGAATTGCTTTATGCAAAGACTGCTCTTGTTGTTAATGGAAGGTTGGGACCCTGCAGTGCTGGCTATTGCTGGCTCGAATGATGCAAAGTGGAGGGATCAACCCATTCTATTGCTGACTATAAATTTGGGTAGTGGATTTTTGGCCATGGTAATAGATCGCACGATTAATGTAGCTGCTTGTTTCTGCTAATGTTCTAAGTATTCAACTATGTTCTTTGTTTTTTAATTCATTATCAAGTAAATTCTGGTCTGAGACACTCACAGGATACAAAGTGTGAGTCTGCGTATTTACCACTGCCTGTCTTAGGGTGTGTCTTAGTCTCTGTGTCAGTCTCTGTGTCAGGGTGTGTGTCAAGGTGTGTCAGGGTGTGTATCAGGCTCTGGGTCAGGGTGTGTGTCAGTCTCTGGGTCAGGGTGTGTATCAGGCTCTGGGTCAGGGTGTGTGTCAGGCTCTGTGTCAGGCTCTGTGTCAGGGTGTGTGTCAGGGTGTGTGTCAGGGTGTGTATCAGGCTCTGTGTCAGGGTGTGTATCAGTCTCTGTATCAGGGTGTGTGTCAGGGTGTGTGTCAGGGTGTGTATCAGGGTGTGTATCAGTCTCTGTGTCAGGGTGTGTGTCAGGGTGTGTATCAGTCTCTGAGTCAGGGTGTGTGTCAGGGTGTGTATCAGGGTGTGTATCAGTCTCTGTGTCAGGGTGTGTATCAGTCTCTGTGTCAGGGTGTGTGTCAGGGTGTGTGTCAGGATGTCTCAGTCTCTGTGTCAGGGTCTGCGTCAGTCTTTGTGCCTTTACCTAACGTCCTACCGCGTTTCTCAGAAGCTATTATCAAACACAAGTTGACACCGAGCTACAGAAGGAGATATTGGGAAAGCTGACCAAAAGCTTGGTGAAAGAGGTTGGTTTTAAGGAGTGTGTTAAAGAAGGAGATTTAAAACATGCTGCTGCCTTAAAAGCTAATTCTGGTGTGCACTGGACCTTCCTTGGTCACCAGTTTGTACTTGGTGACAAGAGCTGCTTCCATTCTAAGCTCTGGCTATTTGAAAGTATAAATATACATTGAGAAATTGTTCTGGTGTGTTCTGAGCTCAGTTGACAGTAAGGCTGGATTCACACAGAGTGTTGTGTGATGTTAACTGGGAGCCCCACTCGTTAACCCAGTCACGCGATTCAGCAGCAATACTGAAGGTTTATTCCTCATTGGTGGGGCTGTGTTCTTACAATGAACTGTGTCTCACGAATACCAAGTGTTGAAAATATTGTGCTCAAGAGTACAATAAAAGTCAACATAACAAAAACATTGATATTATCTACTTTCCATGTAAAGTAAACAAAATTAACCCGTAGGTGTTAAAAGCTGATGCTGGATGGGAGTCGACGAGAATGTCTTCAATGCTCTTATACACTTGTCAATAATCCTGCTCTGGCTTTGCTAATGGTGGCTTTTGACGCAAATTACACTTTAAATTTTCTCAAAACAAAACCTCAATGTATTAATTTAAGAGCAAATACTTCTCATGCTGTTGGTTTTAGCATCTTGCCCTGGGCCGCTTCTGAGATCTGTCCTTTGCACGGAAGGTGTAGTCTACAATCCCAGTTCCAAAACATACTCTGGAAAGGGAGATCAATGTTTGTTAGGCAAAGGTATTGAGGGTTACAGAGCCAAGGCGGGTAGATGGAGTTAAGGTACAGATCAACCATGATCTGATTGAATGGTGGAACAGGCTCGAGGGGCTGAATGGCCTCCTCCTGGTCCTCTGCTCACTGGCATTTGCATGTTAGTTAACCTTTACTGTCAGCACAGAAACAATATTCATAAAATGCTGCAGCACAGCACATAGCAACATAGAAACATAGAAAATAGGTGCAGGAGTAGGTCATTTGGCCCTTCGAGCCTGCACCACCATTCAATAAGATCATGGCTGATCATTCACCTCAGTACCTCTTTCCTGCTTTCTCTCCATACCCCTTGATCCCGTTAGCCATAAGGGCCATATCTAACTCCCTCTTGAATATATCCAATGAACTGGCATCAACAACTCTCTGTGGTAGGGAATTCCACAGGTTAACCCCTCTCTGAGTGAAGAAGTTTCTCCTCATCTCAATCCTAAATGACTTACCCCTCATCCTTAGACTATGTCCCCTGGTTCTGGACTTCCCCAACATCAGGAACATTCTTCCAGCATCTAACCGGTCCAGTCCCGTCAGAATTTTAGATGTTTCTATGAGATCCCCTCTCATCCTTCTAAACTCCAATGAATACAAGCCCAGTCAATCCAGTCTCTCCTCATATGTCAGTCATGCCATCCCAGGAATCAGTCTGGTGAAACCATGGTGCACTCCCTCAATAGCAAGAACGTCCTTCCTTAGATTAGACCAAAACTGAACACAATATTCCAGGTGAGGCCTCACTAAAGCCCTGTACAACTGCAGTAAGACCTCCCTGCTCCTATACTCAAATCCCCTAGATATGAAGGCCACCATACCATTTGCCTTCTTCACTGCCTGCTGTACCTGCATGCCAACTTTCAATGACTGATGTACCATGACACCCAGATCTCATTGCACCTCCCCTTTTCCTAATCTGCCACCATTCAGATAATATTCTGCCTTCGTGTTTTTGCCACCAAAATGGATAACCTCACATTTGTCCACATTATACTGCATCTGCCATGTATTTGCCCACTCGTCTAACCTGTCCAAGTCACCCTGCAGCCTCTTAACTTCCTCCTCACAGCTCACACTGCCACCCAGCTTAGTGTCACTTGCAAACTTGGAGATATTACATTCAACTCCTTCATCTAAATCGTTAATGTATATTGTACAGAGTTGGGGTCCCAGCACTGAGCCCTGCGGCACCCCACTTGTCACTGCCTGCCATTCTGAAAAGGACCCGTTTAATTAGTTGATCACAGCCAATATGGTAAGTACATAAGAACACAAAAATGAGGAGCAGGAGTAAGCCAATGAGAACACTCGGCCCATTGAGTCTGGCGCTTTGAAAGAGCGATCCAATTATTTCCACTCTTCCTGCTCATTTTCCAGAGACCTGCAACTTTTTCCTTTTCAAGTATTTATCCAATACCCCTTTGAAAGTTACGATTGAATCTGCTCCCACCGCCCTTTCAGGCATCGCATTTCTGGTCACAACAACTCGCTGCGTAAAAACATTCTCCTCATCTCCCCTCAAGTTTTTTAGGCAATGACCTTCACTCTGTGCCCTCTGTTCCTGACCCTCCCGCCATTGGAAAGTCTTTCTTTATTTACTCAATACAAACTCCACCTAAATTTGAACACCTCTATTCTACAACAACATACGAAATAGGAGCAGGAGTAGGCCATACGGCCCCTCGAGCCTGCTCCACCATTCAATACGATCATGGCTGATCTGATCATGGACTCAGCTCCACTTCCCCGCCTGCTCCCCATAACCCCTTATCCCCTTATCGTTTAAGAAACCGTCTATTTCTGTCTTAAATTTATTCAATGTCCCAGCTTCCACAGCTCTCTGAGACAGCGAATTCCACAGATTTACAACCCTCTGAGAGAAGAAATTTCTCCTCATCTCTGTTTTAAATGGGTGGCCCCTTATTCTAAGAGCATGCCCTCTAGTTCTAGTCTCCCCCATCAGTGGAAACATCCTCTCTGCATCCACCTTGTCAAGCCCCCTCATAATCTTATACGTTTCGATAAGATCACCTCTCATTTTTCTGAATTCTAATGAGTAGAGGCCCAACCTACTCAACCTTTCCTCATAAGTCAACCCCCTCATCTCCAGAATCAATCTAGTGAATCTTCTCTGAACTGTCTCCAAAGCAAGTATATCCTTTCATAAATATGGAAACCAAAACTGCACACAGTATTCCAGGTGTGGCCTCACCAATACGCTGTATAACTGTAGCAAGACTTTCTTGTTTTTATACTGCATTCCCTTTGCAATAAAGGCCAAGATTCCATTGGCCTTCCTGATCACTTGCCGTACCTGCATACTATCCTTTTGTGTTTCATGCACCAGAACCCTCAGGTCCCGCTGTACTGCAGCACTTTGCAATCTTTCTCCATTTAAATAATAACTTGCTCTTTGATTTTTTTTCTGCCAAAGTGCATGACCTCACACTTTCCAACATTATACTCTATCTGCCAAATTTTTGCCCATTCACTTAGCCTGTCTATGTCCTTTTGCAGATTTTTTGTGTCCTCCTCACACATTGCTTTTCCTCCCATCTTTTTATCGTCAGTAAACTTGGCTATGTTACACTCAGTCCCTTCTTCCAAGTCGTTTATATAGATTGTAAATAGTTGAGGTCCCAGCACTGATCCCTGCGGCACCCCACTAGTTACTGGTTGCCAACCAGAGAATGAACCATTTATCCCGACTCTCTGTTCTCTGTTAGTTCGCCAATCCTCTATCCATGCTAATATATTACCCCAACCCTGTGAACTTTTGTCTTGTGCAGTAACCTTTTATGTGGCACCTTGTCAAATGCCTTCTGGAAGTCCAAATACACCACATCCACTGATTCCCCTTTATCCACCCTGTTCGTTACATCCTCAAAGAACTCCAGCAAATTTGTCAAACATGATTCCCCTTCATAAATCCATGCTGACTCTGCCTGGCCGAATTATGCTTTTCCAAATGTCCTTCTACTGTTTCTTTAATAATGGGCTCCAACATTTTCCCAACCACAGATGTTAGGCTAACTGGTCTATAGTTTCCTGCTTTCTGTCTGCATCCTTTTTTAAATAGAGAGGTTACATTTGCAGTTTTCCAATCTGCTGGGACCCATTAGGGCTCTCTCCCCTTAGCCTTCTCTGTTCTAAGGAGAACAATCGCAGATTCTCTGTTACTGCTGTGTCTTTACTCACAGTGAAACCATTAGTAATAGAGATTGTACCGAGAATAGTTTGGCCTTTTGGGTGAATTTGACATGAATTACATTGCAAAATTTGTCAATGTGAAGCAAAGTTGCTTTGTACTGATACAGATATCACCCCTTCGCCCCACACCCAGCCCTATCCACGACACCCCCTCCTCAGCCTTTAAAATGCACATTACTCATCTACCTGAACTCCAGCTAAAGTTAATCAGAATTAGACTCCTGATGCACGAAGATTTGAGTGTTTCTGGGCTACTTTTGATTAAATATCTTCAAACAAATAATGAATGCCACAAAGTTTATTTCAGTCAATGTTTGAATTTTACTCTGATAATCTCTATTAGTCTGTGTGATGGCCATGAATAAACTTTGACAACTAATTAATACAGAAAATGCTGGGATACTCAACAGGTCAGGCAGCATCTGTGGAGAGAGAAACAGAGCTAACGTTTCAGGTCGCTGACTTTTCCTCAGAACTGCTTTTGCAAATTAATTGCTGTTTACTTAATGCAGTGATCCAGAATATTTTCTTGTTTTTATTTAACGCTGAAGGAAAAATCAAATTGATTTGTGATTGATGCAGAGGCTGGATGGTCGATGCAGCTCATCTTTTCTCACAGTCCTTTCAGCAATTGGCCAATGACAGGGCAGCAGAGATGGGACTGGCTCCCAAACCATTATAGAGATTTGCAGGAGTCAATCCAGCCAAAGGCTTGTGACATTTTGGAAAGACATGTTGAACTGCAGCATCTGTATAATCAAAGCAGTACTCCAGGAAATCTTAATAATTTTTCAAGGAAAAGGTTGGAGCTGTGTGTGGGGAATGAGTTTCTAAGTTGCTGTGCTGTAAACTCGTGGGGTTAGAAATTGAATGCATTGTGCCGCCCCAGGGGGCACTAAGAGGGCACAAATCGGCAGGTGCAGCGCGAACATTGCCTCCAACCCTATTGGGCAGGATTTTAGCCGCGGCACTGCAGCATTGTGCCACGCTCTCCAGCACCCAGAGATCGTGACATCACTGCCATGCACACCGCTCCAGTAGCGCCCCGGAGCCGAACTTCACTTTTGTTTTCGGTAGCAGTGCCGGGCGAAACCACCGGCAGCTGCAGGTGGGGTGGATCGGGCAGCCAGACATTCCCGCGGCGATGGTTAAAGAGGTCATCGCGGTAAGTATCCAAAAATACTTACCTTTCTGTCGAGTGCTGAGAGCCATTTTCTTTACGCGGGCTTGTCCGCGATCATAGAAACATAGAAACAAAGAAAATAGGTGCAGAGTAGGCCATTCGGCCCTTCGAGCCTGCACCACCATTCAATAAGATCATGGCTGATCATTGACCTCAGTACCCCTTTCCTGCTTTCTCTCCATACCCCTTGATCCCTTTAGCTGTAAGGGCCATATCGAACTCCCTCTTGAATATATCCAACGAACTGGCCTCAACAACTCTCTGCGGCAGATAATTCCACAGGTTAACAACTCTCTGAGTGAAGAAGTTTCTCCTCATCTCAGTCCGAAATGGCTTACCCCTTATCTTTGACTGAGTCCCCTGGTTCTGGACTTCCCCAACATCAGGAACATTCTTCCTGCATCTAACCTGTCCACTCCCGTCAGAATTTTATATGTTTCTATGAGATCCCCTCTTATCCTTCTAAACTCCAGTGAATACAGGCCCAGTCGATCCAGTCTCTCTTCATATGTCAGTCCTGCCATCCCGGGAATCAGTCTGGTGAACCTTCGCTGCACTCCATCAATAGCAAGAACGTCCTTCCTCAGATTAGGAGACCAAAACTGAACACAATATTCCAGGTGAGGCCTCACTAAAGCCCTGTATAACTGCAGTAAGACTTCCCTGCTCCTATATTCAAATCCCCTAGCTATGAAGGCCAACATGCCATTTGCCTTCTTCACTGCCTGGTGTACCTGCATGCCAACTTTCAATGACTAATGTACCATGACACCCACGTCTCGTTGCACCTCCTGTTTTCCTAATCTGCCGCCATTCGGATAATATTCTGCCTTCGTGTTTTTGCCACCAAAGTGGATAACCTCACATTTATCCACATTATACTGCATCTGCCACGGGTGTGCCCACTCACCTAACCTGTCCAAGTCACGCTGCAGCCTCTTAGCGTCCTCCTCACAGCTCACACCACCATCCAACTTAGTGTCATTGCAAACTTGGAGATATTACACTCAATTCTTTCATCTAAATCATTGATGTATATTGTAAAGAGCTGGGGTCCCAGCACTGAGCCCTGCGGCACCCCACTAGTCACTGCCTGCCATTCGGTAAAGGACCCGTTTATCCCGACTCTCTGCTTCCTGTCTGCCAACCAGTTCTCTACCCACATCAGTACATTACCCGCAATGCCATGTGCTTTAATTTTGCACACCAATCTCTTCTGTAGGACCTTGTCAAAAGCCTTTTGAAAGTCCAAAGACATCCACTGGTTCTCCCTTGTCCACTCTACTAGTTACATCCTCAAAAAATTCGAGAAGATTTATCAAGCATGATTTCCCTTTCATAAATCCATGCTGACTTGGACCGATCCTGTCACTGCTTTCCAAATACACTGCTATTTCATCTTTAATGATTGATTCCAACATTTTCCCCACTACTGATGTCAGGCTAACCGGTCTATAATTCCCCATTTTCTCTCTCCCTCCTTTTTTAAAAAGTGAGGTTACATTAGCTACCCTCCAGTCCATAGGAACTGATCCAGAGTCGATAGACTGTTGGAAAATGACCACCAATGCATCCACTATTTCTAGGGCCACTTCCTTAAGTACTCTGGGATGCAGACTATCAGGCCCCGGGGATTTATCGGCCTTCAATCCCATCAATTTCCCTAGCACAATTTCCCGCCTAATAAGGATTTCCTTCAGTTCTTCCTTCTCTCTAGACTCTCGGTCCCCTAGTACTTCCGGAAGGTTAATTGTGTCTTCCTTAGTGAAGACAGAACCAAAGTATTTGTTCAATTGGTCTGCCATTTCTTTGTTCCCCATTATAAATTCACCTGAATCTGACTGCAAGGGACCTACGTTTGTCTTCACTAATCTTTTTCTCTTCACATATCTATAGAAGCTTTTGCAGTCAGTTTTTATATTCCCAGCAAGCTTCCTCTCATACTCTATTTTCCCCCTCCTAATTAAACCCTTTGTCCTTCTCTGCTGAATTCTAAATTTCTCCCAGTCCTCAGATTTGCTGCTTTTTCTGGCCAATTTATATGCCTCTTCCTTCGATCGAACACTATCCTTAATTTCCCTTGTTAGTCACGGTTGAGTCACCTTCCCCGTTTTATTTTTACTCCAGACAAGGATGTACAATTGTTTGAGTTGATCCATGTGATCTTTAAATGTTTGCCATTGTCAACTCTTTAAGTATCATTCACCAGTCTATTCTAGCCAATTCACGCCTCAAACCATCGAAGTTACCTTTTCTTAAGTTCAGGACCCTAGTCTCTTAATTAACTGTGTCACTCTCCATCTTAATAAAGAATTCTACCATGTTATGGTCACTCTTCCCCAAGGGGCCTCGCACAACAAGATTGCTAATTAGTCCTTTCTCATTACACATCACCCAGTCTAGGATGGCCAGCCCTCTAGTTGGTTCCTCGACATATTGGTCTCGAAAACCATCCCCAATACACTCCAGGAAATCCTCCTCCATCGTATTGCTACGAGTTTGGTTAGCCCAATCTCTAAGTCGATTAAAGTCGCCCATGATAACTGCTGTACCTTTATTGCACGCATCCCTAATTTCTTGTTTGATGCCCTCCCCAACATCACTACTACTGTTTGGAGGTCTGTACACAACTCCCACCAGTGTTTTCTGCCCTTTGGTATTCCGCAGCTCCACCCATACAGATTCCACATCATCCAAGCTAATGTCCTTCCTTACTATTGCGTTAATTTCCTCTTTAACCAGCAATGCTACCCCACCTCCTTTTCCTTTCTGTCTATCCTTCCTGAATGTTGAATACCCCTGGATGTTGAGTTCCCAGCCTTGGTCACCCTGGAGCCATGTCTCCGTGATGCCAATTATATCATATTTGTTAATTGCTGCCTGTGCAGTTAATTTGTCCACCTTATTCCGAATACTCTTCGTAGTGAGACACAGAGCCTTCAGGCTTGTCTTTTTAACACACTTTGCCCCTTTAGAATTTTGCTGTAATGTGTCCCTTTTTGATTTTTGCCTTGGGTTTCTCTGCCCTCTACTTTTACTTTTCTTTTTTCTATCTTTTGCTTCTGTCCCCATTCTACTTCCCTCTGTCTCCCTGCATAGGTTCCCATCCCCCTGCCACAATAGTTTAACCCCTCCCCACCAGCACGAGCAAACACTCCCCCTGGGACATTGGTTCTGATCCTGCCCAGGTGCAGACTGTCTGGTTTGTGCTGGTCCCACCTCCCCCAGAACCGGTTCCAATGTCCCAGGAATTTGAATCCCTCCCTGCTGCACCACTTCTCAAGCAACGTATTCACCTTAGCTATCCTGCCATTCCTACTCTGACGAGCATGTGGCACTGGTAGCAAACCTGAGATTACTACCTTTGAGGTCCTATTTTTTAATTTAACTCCTGGCTCCCTAAATTCAGTTAGTAGGACCTCATCCCATTTTTTTACCTATATCATTGTTAACTATATACACCATGACAACTGGCTGTTCACCCTCCCCCTCCAAAATGTCCTGCAGCCGCTCTGAGACATCCTTGACCCTTGCACCTAGGAGGCAACATACCATCCTGGAATCTCAATTGCGGCCGCAGAAAAGCCTATCTATTCCCCTTACAATAGAATCCACTACCACTATAGCTCTCCCACTCTTTTTCCTGTCCTCCTGTTCAGCAGAGCCACCCACGGTGCCATGAACTTGGCTGCTGCTGCCCTCCCCTGATGAGTCAACCCCCCCAACAGTACCCAAAGCGGTATATCTGTTTTGCAGGGGGATGACCGCAGGGGACCCCTGCACTACCTTTCTTCCACTGCTCTTCCTCTTGGTCACCCATTCCCTATCTGCCTGTGTATCCTTTATCTGTGGTGTGACCAACTCACTAAATGTGCTATCCACAACATTCTCAGCATCGTGGATGCTCCAGACTGAATCCACCCGCAGCTCCAGTGCCACAATGCGGTCTGTCAAGAGCTGCAGCAGGATACACTTCCCGCACATGTAGCTGTCAGGGACATTGGAAGCGTCCCTGAGTTCCCACATAGCACAGGAGGAGCATGACACGTGTCCGAGCTCTCCTGCCATGACTTAACCCTTAGATTAACCTAATTTGGCAACAATGTCAAAGGTTACCTACTGATAACGAAATAAAAAGAAGAAAAAAAATTAAGTACTTACCAATCCTCCAGCCAATCACTTACCCGCTTGGTTGTGATGTCACCTTTTGATTTCTTTCTACTTCTTTGTTTACCTTCTGTCGCTGCACCTGCACCAGCTAGCCTCCTCCTGAACTGCCCGCTCGAACTCCCGCTGCCTCCCACGCCTCTCGGGCCTTTTATAGGCCTCCTCCTGAACTGCCCGCTCGAACTCCCGCTGCCTCCCACGCCTCTCGGGCCTTTTATAGGCCTCCTCCTGAACTGCCCGCTCGAACTCCCACTGCCTCCCACGCCTCTCGGGCCTTTTATAGGCCTCCTCCTGAACTGCCCGCTTGAACTCCCGCTGCCTCCCACGCCTCTCGGGCCTTTTATAGGCCTCCTCCTGAACTGCCCGCTCGAACTCCCGCTGCCTCCCACGCCTCTCGGGCCTTTTATAGGCCTCCTCCTGAACTGCCCGCTCGAACTCCCGCTGCCTCCCACGCCTCTCGGGCCTTTTATAGGCCTCCTCCTGAACTGCCCGCTCGAACTCCCGCTGCCTCCCACGCCTCTCGGGCCTTTTATAGGCCTCCTCCTCGACTGCCCGCTCGAACTCCCGCTGCCTCCCACGCCTCTCGGGTCTTTTATAGGCCTCCTCCTCGACTGCCCGCTCGAACTCCCGCTGCCTCCCACGCCTCTCGGGCCTTTTATAGGCCTCCTCCTGAACTGCCCGCTTGAACTCCCGCTGCCTCTCACGCCTCTCGGGCCTTTTATAGGCCTCCTCCTGAACTGCCCGCTCGAACTCCCGCTGCCTCCCACGCCTCTCGGGCCTTTTATAGGCCTCCTCCTCGACTGCCCGCTCGAACTCCCGCTGCCTCCCACGCCTCTCGGGTCTTTTATAGGCCTCCTCCTCGACTGCCCGCTCGAACTCCCGCTGCCTCCCACGCCTCTCGGGCCTTTTATAGGCCTCCTCCTCGACTGCCCGCTCGAACTCCCGCTGCCTCCCACGCCTCTCGGGCCTTTTATAGGCCTCCTCCTCGACTGCCCGCTCGAACTCCCGCTGCCTCCCACGCCTCTCGGGCCTTTTATAGGCCTCCTCCTGAACTGCCCGCTTGAACTCCCGCTGCCTCCCACGCCTCTCGGGCCTTTTATAGGCCTCCTCCTGAACTGCCCGCTCGAACTCCCGCTGCCTCCCACGCCTCTCGGGCCTTTTATAGGCCTCCTCCTCGACTGCCCGCTCGAACTCCCGCTGCCTCCCACGCCTCTCGGGTCTTTTATAGGCCTCCTCCTCGACTGCCCGCTCGAACTCCCGCTGCCTCCCACGCCTCTCGGGCCTTTTATAGGCCTCCTCCTCGACTGCCCGCTCGAACTCCCGCTGCCTCCCACGCCTCTCGGGCCTTTTATAGGCCTCCTCCTCGACTGCCCGCTCGAACTCCCCTCGATCGCTCAGCCCGGCTCCCTAGATGGTCCAGATAGGTGATTCTTCCAGGGGACCAACCCTGGTTCAATGAGGAATGTAGAAGAGCATGCCAGGAGCAGCACCAGCTGTACCTGAAAATGAGGAAACGGCAACACAGGACTACATGCATGCTAAACAGCGGAAGCAGCATGCTATAAACAGGGCTAAGTGATCCCACAACCAACGGATCAGATCAAAGCTCTGCAGTCCTGCCACATCCAGTTGTGAATGGTGGTGGACAATTAAAAACTAACGGGAGAAGGAGGCTCCACGAACATCCCATCCTCAATGATGGCGGAGCCCAGCACGCGAGTGCAAAAGACAAGGCTGAAGCGTTTACAACCATCTTCAGCCAGAAGTGCCGAGTGGATGATCCATATCGGCTTCTTCCTGAGGTCCCCACCATCACAGAATCCAGTCTTCAGCCAATTCAATTCACTCCACGTGATATCAAGAAATGGCTGAATGCACCGAATACAGCAAAGGCTATGGGCCCCGGCAACATCCCGGCTGTCATGCTAAAGACTTGGCTCCTCTAGCCAAGCTGTTCCAGTACAACTACAACACTGGCATCTCCCCGACAATGTGGTAAACTGTCCAGGTATGTCCTGTTCACAAAAAGCAGGACTAATCCAATCCGGCCAATTACCGCCCCATCAGTCTACTCTCGATCACCAGCAAAGTGATGGAAGGTGTTGTGGACAGTGCTATCACGCGGCACTTACTCACCAATAACCTGCTCACCGATGCCCAGTTTGGGTACCGCCAGGACCAGTCGGCTCCAGACCCCATTACAGCCTTGGTCCAAACATAATAAATAAGTAAGTACTGTAGCAAATCAAATACGCCCAGGGTGATCTCCTGGACTAATTTCGATTGACTGGATGGGTCGGAAAGGAATTTTCCTAGATTTTTTTCCCCAATTGGCCTGGGTTTATATCTGGATTTTGCATCTCCCAGGAGATCATGTGGCACTGGTTGGGGTGGAGTGTAGAATGTTTCAGTATAAGGGGTGTCGCAGTTGTGTGAGGCGGACTGGTTGGGCTGGGTGCTCTTTGCCTTTCCGTAATTGTTCGTAGGTTTATATGTAACCTTTAGGGCTGCTGACTAAGGGCCGTGTGGCTCTTTGTCGGCCGGCGCAGATACGATGGGCTGAATGGCCTCCTTCTGCGCTGTAAATTTCGATGTTTCTATAGACAAAAGAGCTGAATTGCAGAGGTGAGGTGAGAGTGACTGCCCTTAACATCAAAGCAGCATTTGACCGAGTGTGGCATCAAGGAGACCCAGGTAAAATTGAAGTCAATGGGAATCAGGGGGAAAACTCTCCACTGGCTGGAGTCAGACCCAGCACAAAGGAAGATGGTTGTGGTTGTTGGAGGTCAATCATCACAGTCCCAGGACATCGATGCAGGAGTTCCTCAGGGCAGTGTCCTAGGCCCCAACCATCTTCAGCTGCTTCATCAATGACCTTCCCTCCATCATAAGGTCAGAAGTGGGGATGTTCGCTGATGACTGCACAGTGTTCAGTTCCATTCACAACTCCTCAGATAATGAAGCAGTCCGTGCCCACATGCAGCAAGACCTGGACAACATTCAGGCTTGGGCTGATAAGTGGCAAATAACATTCATGTCACACAAGTGCCAGGCAATGACCATCTCCAACAAACGAGAGTCTAACCATCTCCCTTTGACATTCAACGGCGTTACCATCATCATCCTGGGGGTCACCAATGACCAGAAACTTAACTGGACCAGCCACATAAATACTGTGGCAACAAGAGCGGGTCAGAGGCTGGGTATTCTGCGGCAAGTGTCTCACCTCCTGACTCCCCAAAGCCTTTCCACCATCTACAAGGCACAAGTCAGGAGTGTGATGGAATACTCTCCACTTGCCTGGATGGTGCAGCTCCAACAACACTCGAGAAGCTCGACACCATCCAGGACAAAGCAGCCGCTTGATCGGCTCCCCATCCACCACCTTCAACACTCACTCCCTCCACCACCGGCGCCCCGTGGCTGCAGTGTGTACCATCTACAAGATGCACTGCAGCAACTCGCCAAGACTTCTTCGGCAGCACCTCCTAAACCCGCGACCTCTACCACCTAGAAGGACAAGGGCAGCAGGCGCATGGGAACACCACCACCTCTACATTCCCCTCCCAGTCACACACCATTCTGACTTGGAAATATATCGGCCGTTCCTTCATCGTCGCTGGGTCACAATCCTGGAACTCCCTCCCTAACAGCACTGTGGGAGCACCTTCACCACACGGACTGCAGTGGTTCAAGAAGGCGGCTCACCACTACCTTCTCAAGGGGCAATTAGGGATGGGCAATAAATGCCGGCCTTGCAGCGACGCCCACATCCTGGAACAAATAAAAAGATAAACATCCCCATCACTCTGCCTACCTACTCTACATCTGCACATCCTTACTCACACCAACTTACCGTGCACCTACCCACCCTTCTCATTATCACATCCCCATCTCACCATCCACCCCTCACACTCATCCTCGTGCAATCATACCAACTAACAACACACAAGAGTAGGACCTTGGGTGTTTTTGCCAATGTTCATGTAAAGTTTCTGTTGATGTGTTGTCAAACTTTGAAATCTTTATTCTCAACACTTTGTGTTCTTGGACAGATTGGTGTGCAGCTTTGGAAGTGGGTTAGTGAGTTGCAGTGAATGGTGAGACATAACGTTACCCCTCACAATGGTGATGTGTGAAAGGAATGGATTGGGCATTGTAGGGATGCTTTATGGAGCTGGTGTGGGGTGGTGCCAACCCGGCACATGATGTGGCAGCCAGAGTGTACAGTGTCAAGTGAAGTAAATGTGGCCATGGTGAGACCATCCCTGGTGTCCCGGGCAGCAATGTGGTCGGGTGCTGATGCCCTGTGTCCTGTGCAACATCGGGTGACTACGGAGAAGGTTGGTGGTGTTGGTGCTGCTGGTGTTGGGGCTGATAGTGGTGGCAGTCTGAGGACCAAGGTGAGAGAGTATAAAGGGCACCCATGCTGATGGAATAGATGGCAGGTGAAGTAGAGATGATAGAAGCGATCTGTTAATGGTGCAGCATGGTGAAGTTGTTGTGGAAACGCAGTGAGGAAGAGCTTGTGGCTGAGGGAAGATATCTCTGTGAGGTGGGAGCTTTTAATGTACTTTGAAGCTGTCAACTCAGCAGCTGATTTAATGACCATTGAACTCCGCCTCAGCTTCACTGACACAGTGCCGCTGGAATGCTGCTACATGAGTTTAAGTCAATGGATGGGCATCCGAGATGAAACGTAGAGGTGAAAAATAGAGAGACAAAACTCTATGCAGTACTCCAGATGTGGTCTCACCAGGGCCGAATACAGTTTTAAAATGAACTCTGGAGTTAAATGTTACTGCCCTTGCCAAGCTCCCATTGGCTGCAGATTACTGAGCAGCAATAAGGGTGTTCTCGCTGTAGATAATGGCTCTCCCAATCCAATCCGGGCATGTTGGAGCTGGCCAATCGAACGATTACAGGTTAATACCAAAGGTCCAAAGCAGCAATCTGAGCATTACCAAATAATCTCCGTCCACAGGGCTCCCCTAAGCTCTCAGTGCAGTCGCTACACGCACTGATAACCTTTGCTCCACAGTTATTGTCACAGCTTCACCATACTCCGCATGGCCAGAAATGACTCCAGAACACAATGCTGCTCAGATAGCTTATTGAGATCCAAGCCCCTGGGCTCTATGGCTGAGAAAGGAGATGAGCTGGACCTACCTGATTCTGCTCCTCCACTCTCACCTTCAATAGTGCTTGGTGCTTCAATCACTGCCCCAGTCTCCAGCTCACTGCTGAACAAAAGTCTCCAGGATTGGATGTCTCTGTACTGATGCTTGCAACAGATGGAGTGAGTTTGGGTGCTTTTATGTTCAGGCTTCTTTGATGATGCAGGAACATGTATATAGAAATTCATGCTGCATGACGCCTCCTCCGATATTCTGGTGTTGTGCTTCAGTGTGTGCCTGGGGTGGCGGGGCGGTGGGGGGGGGGGGGAACGGCCCCTGTGGACGGTGCACATTCGGAGATTATTTGGTAATGCTCAGATTGCTGCTTTGGACCTTTGGTATTAACCTGTAATCGTTCGATTGGCCAGCTCCAACATGCCCGGATTGGATTGGGAGAGCCATTATCTACAGCGAGAACACCCTTATTGCTGCTCAGTAATCTGCAGCCAATGGGAGCTTGGCAAGGGCAGTAACATTTAACTCCAGAGTTCATTTTAAAACTGTATTCGGCCCTGGTGAGACCACATCTGGAGTACTGCATATAGTTTTGTCTCTCTATATTTCACCTCTACGTGATTGTGTGAGCACGGGAACAATAAAGAATGTCTGACGATGGTACGAGACCTCGCCAACAGTTTAACCTTCCCCACTCTCGCTCTCTCTATGCATTCTGAAGCCACAATTCCCAGGGTGCTCCCTTTCAATGCACTCAACAACTTGCCACTGTGCAGTCTCCTCCCTGTGTGTCTGCTCCCGTCTGCAAGCACAGGAGCAGTGGAACCTGAGTTACATCCAAGTGGCTACCCTGCAGCATGTCATGGTCACACATACACGTACATGGGTCATGGTCACACGTGCATGTACATGGGTCATGGTCACACGTACATGTACATGGGTCATGGTCACACGTACATGTACATGGGTCATGGTCACACGTACATGTACAGGGCCATGGTCACACGTACACGTACATGGGTCATGGTCACACGTACATGTACATGGGTCATGGTCACACGTACATGTACAGGGCCATGGTCACACGTACACGTACATGGGTCATGGTCACACGTACATGTACAAGGCCATGGTCACACGTACATGTACAAGACCATGGTCACACGTACATGTAGAGGGCCATGGTCACACATACACGTACATGGATCATGGTCACATGTACATGTACATGGATCATGGTCACACGTACATGTATAGGTCCATGGTCACACGTACATGTACATGGGTTATGGTCACACGTACATGTACAGGGTCAACTCTGTTTAAAAAAGGGGACAGACAAAAGGCAGGGAACTATTGGCCGGTTAGTTTAACATCTGTAGTGGGGAAAATGCTTGAAACTATCATTAAGGAAGAAATAGCGGGACATCTAGATAGGAATAGTGCAATCAAGCAGACGCAGCATGGATTCATGAAGGGGAAATCATGTTTAACTAATTTACTGGAATTCTTTGAGGATATAACGAGCATGGTGGATAGAGGTGTACCGATGGATGTGGTGTATTTAGATTTCCAAAAGGCATTCGATAAGGTGCCACACAAAAGGTTACTGCAGAAGATAGAGGTACGCGGAGTCAGAGGAAATGTATTAGCATGGATAGAGAATTGGCTGGCTAACACAAAGCAGAGAGTTGGGATAAATGGGTCCTTTTCGGGTTGGAAATCGGTGGTTAGTGGTATGCCACAGAGATCGGTGCTGGGACCACAACTGTTTACAATATACATAGATGACCTGGAAGAGGGGACAGAGTGCAGTGTAACAAAATTTGCAGATGACACAAAGATTAATGGGAAAGCGGGTTGTGTAGAGGACACAGAGAGGCTACAAAGAGATTTGGATAGGTTAAGCGAATGGGCTAAGGTTTGGCAGATGGAATACAATGTCGGAAAGTGTGAGGTCATCCACCTTGGGAAAAAAAACAGTAAAAGGGAA
This sequence comes from Pristiophorus japonicus, assembly GCF_044704955.1. Lineage (NCBI taxonomy): Eukaryota > Metazoa > Chordata > Chondrichthyes > Pristiophoridae > Pristiophorus > Pristiophorus japonicus. The sequence continues at coordinate 784,634 of NC_091998.1, read as the reverse complement.
TATTATTTGAATGGGGAGAAATTACAACATGCTGAGGTGCAGAGGGACCTGGGGGTCCTTGTGCATGAATCCCAAAAAGTTAGTTTGCAGGTGCAGCAAGTAATCAGGAAGGCGAATGGAATGTTGGCCTTCATTGCGAGAGGGATGGAGTACAAAAGCAGGGAGGTCCTGCTGCAACTGTATAGGGTATTGGTAAGGCCGCACCTGGAGTACTGCGTGCAGTTTTGGTCACCTTACTTAAGGAAGGATATACTGGCTTTGGAGGGGGTACAGAGACGATTCACTAGGCTGATTTCGGAGATGAGGGGGTTACCTTATGATGATAGATTGAGTAGACTGGGTCTTTACTCGTTGGAGTTCAGAAGGATGAGGGGTGATCTTATAGAAACATTTAAAATAATGAAAAGGATAGACAAGATAGAGGTGGAGAGGTTGTTTCCACTGGTCGGGGAGACTAGAACTAGGGGGCACAGCCTCAAAATACGGGGGAGCCAATTTAAAACCGAGTTGAGAAGGAATTTCTTCTCCCAGAGGGTTGTGAATCTGTGGAATTCTCTGCCCAAGGAAGCAGTTGAGGCTAGCTCAGTGAATGTATTCAAGTCACAGATAGATAGATTTTTAACCAATAAGGGAATTAAGGGTTACGGGGAGCGGGCGGGTAAGTGGAGCTGAGTCCACGGCCAGATCAGCCATGATCTTATTGAATGGCGGGGCAGGCTCAAGGGGCTAGATGGCCTACTCCTGTTCCTAATTCTTATGTTCTTATGTTCTTATGGTCACACATGCACGTACATGGGTCATGGTCACATGTATACATACATGGGCCATGGTCACACATACATGGATTAAGGCCACATGTACACATACATGGGTCATGGTCACATGTACATGGGTCATGGGTCATGGTCACACGTACATGTAATGGGTCATGGTCACGTGTACATGTACATGGGTCATGGTCACATGTACATGGGTCATGGTTACATGTGCATGTACATGGGTCATGGGTCATGGTCACGTGTACATGGGTCATGGGTCATGGTTACGTGTACATAGGTCATGGGTCATGGTCACACATACGTGGGTCATGGTCACACGTACACGTACATGGGTCATGGTCATATGTATATATACATGGGTCATGGTCACACGTACATGGGTTAAGGCCACATGTACACGTACATGGGCCATGGTCACACGTACATGGGTCATGGTCACACGTACATGTACATGGGTCATGGTCACATGTATACATACATGGGTCATGGTTACACGTACATGTACATGGGTCATGGTCACACATACACATACATGGGTCATGGTCACACGCACATGGGTTAAGGCTACATGTACACGTACATGGGTCATGGTCGCACGTACATGGGTCATGGTCACACGTACATGTACATGGGTCATTGTCACACGTACACGTACATGGGTCATGGTCACACGTACATGGGTCATGGTCACATATACATGGTGTCATGGGGAGATCTATCGGGAGAATTAGAGGGGCAGGCACTAGACAAACCGAAGAAAAAATTCAGAAAGTGACATCCGAGTCAGCACAGAGTGTGGAGCGGTGCAGGTAAGTTGCAGATAATGATTTAGTTTATTGGTTAATGTTTTTGGTGGTTAGTGTCTGTTATCTAACATGGCAGGAGAGCTGGGAACTCCACAATACTTTGTGTGATCTGGAAGTGCCGCCAACTGCTAAAGCTCAGAGTTTCTGAGGGGTGGCTGCAGTGCATCCAGGAAGCTGGGAATTTCCGGGAGGTGGCCGCCCACAGCTACAGGAGGAAGAGAGGAAGTGGATGATCAGCAGGCAGACTGGGAGGAAGAGACAGGCAATCCCCTGGGTCAGTGGCACTCAGTGTTGAATACCAGTGAGAAGTCAGAAGTAAATCCATGGCAGCATGGGAGGCTCGGCTGCAAAAGCGGGGTAGGCACAGGAACGTGTAGAAATGCAGTTGTTACAGGGAATTCGACAGTTCGGCAGTAGGCAGGTATTTCTCCAACCGTTGACGTGAGTCCTGAGTGCTGTGTTGGCTCCCTGGTGCCAGGGTAAAGGACATTCTGCAAGGGGAAGGGAAATGGCCAGAGGTCGTGGTCCATCTTGGCACCAATGACATCGGTAGGAAAAGGGTTGAGATCTTACAAGCAGAGTTTTAGGAGCTAGGACAAAGATTGAAGAACAGGATCTCAAAGGTCGGAATCTCTGGATTACTCCCAGTGCCACGTGTTGGATGAGTACAGAAACAGGAAGATAGTGCAGGGAAATGCGTGGCTGGAGAAGCGGGGTAGGAGAGAGGGTTTCAGATTCCTGGAGCATCAGGATAGTTCAGGGGCAGGGGGGACCTGTGGGGGAGGGGTCAATCTGGAGGGGGGAGAGAGGGCAGATCAGAGTGGGAGAGTAGGAAACGGAGTGGGGAGAGAGAGGATCAGAGAGGCGAGAGAGAGAATTAGAGGGGATAAGAGAGGGGGATCAGAAGGGGGAGAAAGGGAATTGAAGGGGGAGAGAGAGAGGGAATTGGAGGCGAGAGGAGAGAGAGAATCACAGTAGTAGAAAGAGAAGGAGTCGGAGGGGGAGAAAGAGAGGGAATCGGAGGGGAGAGGGAGGAAATGGGAGGGGGGAAGAGGGAATTCCAGGCTGGAGAGAGAGAGGGAATCAGAGGGGGAAGAGAGGGAATTGGAGGGTGAATTGTGATATCTTCTGTACGACCTCACAAACACACAGGTTTCAGGAACCTGTCAGGTGACTGTTCCCTCTTTATTGTTGTAAACAGCAATGGCTGCATTACCACAGTAATCCACTGGGTGGAGCTTTAAATATTACACTTTCTCTCCTTAATGAAGAAGTAATTATAAGAAACAATCATTATACATAACTTGTATAGTTATACATAACAAAGAATGGTCTTATTTTGCCATATTTACAAATCAAGCTTAACCACTTGTTTTCTGTTTTGAATGGGATGCCTTCACTCTCGAACAGAACTTCCCAAACATGGTGTCAAACTTAGACTCATTCTAGGTTGATCCTGAGGAAAGTTTCCCTCCAAGGGGTGCCCTTGATTTACATTGAACTCTCTACAACTTCAGACTGTTTGTCTGCCTGACTCGGACTCGGACTTAAATTCTGACTTTCTCTCGGACTTGTTTCCAGTACATTTGATGTAGGATATGCGACTGGTACTCTACTTGTAATGAGACTATCTGATGAGTCAGAAATAATTGAATCATTCCAACCTTCAACTCCTTCCACATCTGTCGGTAAAATATGATCAATATGAACAAACCTAACCTGCCAATATCAAACATCTTTACCAAATATGTGCGAGGGCCACATATCTTCACTACTCTTCCTGGTAACCACTTTAACCATTTATGGTGATGGTTCTTCACTCTCACCTTCTGGTTTAATTTCACACTTCTCTCTCTTACTGAACCTCTATCACGATTCTCTTTAGATACGTCATATTGAACTAACATGGTGCCCTCTACCAATTGGCTTTTACACTCCTTGAATGCTGCATCGCATTCTTCTGACCACTTCCAATGGGCCTGTTTTTTCAACAGCTCATTCAATGGATGTAACACTGTAGCCAAATTTGGTAGGAACTTCCCATAGTTCAAAAGACCCAAAAATGATCGGAAGTTCAGTGACATTCTTGGGAGTGGGTGCATTTCAAATTGCATCCAGCTTTCCCTTGGTTGGATGTAAAGCATCTTTGTCTACACTGAGTTTTGAAATAACTCACACTTGCGAGCAGTCACTCGTACTCTGTGCTTCTCTAGCATTTGAGGACTTCATTCAATATGTTATTATGAATTTGCCTGTTTGGTGCTGAAATTAGTATCTAAATAACATACTACCCCTACATACCTTGCAAAATCTGGCTCATCATCCCTTGGAATATGGCGGGGGCAGAAGACACTCCAAATGGTAGCCTATTAAATTGATATAGGCCTAGATGAGTATTTATAGTCAAGCATGACTTGGACTCCTCAACTAGTTCAAGTTGTAAGTAGCCATTTGTGAGATCTAACTTTGAGATCTAACCACCTATCAGTGTTGTGAACAAATCTACATTTTGCAATGTATTGGGGAGATTACCCTCTAGAACCTGGTTTACCATTACTTTCTAATCACCACACAACCTTACCTTACCATTCGACTTAGGTATAACAACAATGGTTGTAGCCCAATTACATCTGAGAGATAATGTTCTCAGTCTCTAGTCTTTTGAGTTCTTGCTCAACTTTCTCTTTGAGTGCATATGGTACGGGACGTGGCTTGTAGTAAACCGATCTAGAGTCCTTCTGTACCTTGACACTCGCCTTGAAGCCTTGGGTCGGACTGCCTTCGGATAATTTTTGATGACATCATCCTTTGATGCAAATCTTGTTTCAACACGAAAAATCTTATTCCAATCTAGCTTCAGTGATCTGAACCAATTTCTACCTAGTAAGGCAGGCTTGTCTCCTGCCAGTAGAGGCAAGCTCTGAAATTGATCTTTATATTTCACCGGTACGGTGATACGACCTCCCACAGGAATGTTCTCTCCCACGTAGCCTCGCAGCTCTATCTTGGATTTCTCCAATGTGAAATCACGCAATTTGTCGAGATATAGCGATTCCGGTACCACACTCATGGATGCACCAGTGTCGATTTCCATTGGTATCTTGGTTCCTGCAACATCTACGTGGATGATGATACTGTTCGAATCGCTGTTAGATACCCTCGTGCTCCTGGTGATGTGTATCTCTTGGTCCTGCTGAATTTCTTCCATGCAATGTAGTCTCTGGGGATTTTTACTTATAGATTTGAAAGTTGGTTTACTCTTCAGTCGGCATGTCTTCGCAAGTTGCCCGGTTTTCCTGCAAAAGAAACACTCTGCCTTCACGTATGGATAACTTTGAGCAATGTATTGTCCCAGGCACCAATAGCAGGACTTCAATGCTCTGTTACCATGGCCAATTGCTGAGACCTTGAGGCCCAGATGCCTTTTACTTTTAACCTGCAGGCAATTCACCTCGGTTGTCTGATGACTGAAAATGGCACGAAATTCTCGGGAATATTGGTCGGCCATGTCCATTGACATAGTTGTCTGACAAGCTAAATCAAAAGTCAAGTTAGGAGTTGTTAATAACTTTCTTCTGATCGTATCATTTTTCATCCCATAAACAAAGCAGTCACGCAATGTTTGGTCTTGAAAGTTTCTGAAATGACAGTGAATAGATAGCTTCTTTAATGCTACAATGTACTCACTGATATGTTCATCAATAAATTGATCTTGTATTCCAAAATGATAACTTTCAGCAATTTCCAGGGGCTTAGGACTGTTGTGCTGTTCTAAATCTGCTTAAGTGATGTGCCCTTTGGCTTGACAGGCACAAGCACAGTTTTCAGGGTTTCATACACCTCGGGGCCTGCTTCAGTTAAGAAAATAGCTTGTTTTCCTTCCAACACCACCCGGTTATGGTTTACACATCGGGGACTTCGATGATACTATTCATAGTGAAAAACATTTCTAGCCACTGCACATACACTCTGAAAGTCTCATGGTCGCGATAGAATTAACCCAAGCATCCTATTATTGCCATAGGCGCGGCCATCTGAACTCTGGCAGTTCAGCCAAGTGTGCTTGTAATTTATCTTGCATTGTTAGCTGTTAATCAAAACATGCTCTCAAAGTCTCTCTCGGTTGGCTGAATCATCTGCCAACAAAAATTTCAGCTAGGTTATCCAGAAATCCTATCTATCATCGTCAATGTGATATCTTCTGTACGACCTCACAAACACACAGGCTTTAAGATGGCTGATAACTTCAGGAACCTGTTAAGTGACCTGTTCCCGCTTTATTGTTGTCAACAGCAAAGGCCGCATTACCACAGTGGTCCACTGGGTGGAGCTGGAATCAGAAGGGGGAGAGAGAGAATCAGAGGGGGAGAGGGAGGGAATCGGAGGGGGAGGGGGAGGGAATCGGAGAGGGAGAGGGAGGGAATCGGAGGGCGGAGAGGGAGAGAGGAGGGAGGAGGGGAGGAGGAGAAGAGGTCAGGAACTTGGGGGGTGGGTGGGGGGTGGGTAAAGAGCTCAGAGATCACACTGTGGATGGGGAAGAAGGTGATCCAGGTCTAAAAGGGGAGTGGAGAAAGGGGGTGGGGTTGGAAGAACATGATCCAGATGGTAAGACAGATCACGTTCTTCCAACCCCTCCCCCTCTGCACCCACACCACGCTCTCCCTCTCCTGCCCCTGGACCCGGTTGCTTTCTCGGATGGTTCATTGCGTGTGTGGCAAGTGATGTCATTGGACTGGATGAAGTCTGGAAGTCACGATACTGTCAGTATTCACTTCATACCCAATAAACCGGTTAACAATCTCTGAACCACACACAATGTCCCATCTATCTGTGGGGGTGTGGGTGGGAAGGTCAGGAGCTTGTTGGAGGGAGAAGTTCATGAACCAGGGGGTGGGAGGGATGAACTTGGGCAGGGGAGCAGGTCAGGAACCCAGGGAGGGGGAGAAGAAAGTCAGGAACTTGGGAGGGGGAGGAACTTGGGAGGGGGAGGTCAGGAACTCAGGCGTGGGGGGAAGATTAGGAACTTGTTGTTGGGGCAGGAACTTATTTGGGGGTAGTAAATGGTCTTAACCATGAAGGTGAGCCCTGTTCTGTCTGGAACCTGGCAGTCACAATGGCTCTAATTACACTTTGCAAACTAATTGATTACTTACGCATGGACCATCTAATTCCACATTCCACATAGAGTGCTGGATATGTCTTGTCCTCCAAGGTGACCAATCAGAGAGCTGGGATAGAAATTGCCCCCTGCCCGAAACAGGCGCTCCCCCCATTTCCATGGTTTTTACCACAGCTGCAGTTCAGGTCGCCTCTTCAGCAACATTTGGCTCTTTGTTGATTTTTTTCCTTGGATTCGTAAGTTGCTTTTAATGGGGCCGGAGCGTACACTCGAGGGGCAGATACGGAGCGGTGAGTACACTCGAGGGGCAGATACGGGGCGGTGAGTACACTCGAGGGGCAGATACGGGGCGGTGAGTACACTCGAGGGGCAGATACGGAGCGGTGAGTACACTCGAGGGGGGATACGAGGAGGTGAGTACTCGAGGGGGGATACGAGGAGGTGAGTACTCGAGGGGGGATACGGGGCGGTGAGTACACTCGAGGGGGAGTTACGAGGAGGTGAGTACACTCGAGGGGGAGTTACAAGGAGGTGAGTACACTCGAGGGGGATACGAGGGGGTGAGTACACTCGAGGGGGGATACGAGAAGGTGAGTACACTCGAGGGGGGATACGAGGAGGTGAGTACTCGAGGGGGGATACGGGGCGGTGAGTACACTCGAGGGGGAGTTACGAGGAGGTGAGTACACTCGAGGGGGGATACGAGGAGGTGAGTACACTCGAGGGGGATACAAGGAGGTGAGTACACTCGAGGGGGGATACGAGGAGGTGAGTACACTCGAGGGGGGATACGAGGAGGTGAGTACTCGAGGGGGGATACGAGGAGGTGAGTACTCGAGGGGGGATACGGGGCGGTGAGTACACTCGAGGGGGAGTTACGAGGAGGTGAGTACACTCGAGGGGGATACGAGGGGGTGAGTACACTCGAGGGGGAGTTACGAGGAGGTGAGTACACTCGAGGGGGGATACGAGGAGGTGAGTACACTCGAGGGGGATACAAGGAGGTGAGTACGCTCGAGGGGGGATACGAGGAGGTGAGTACACGCGAGGGGCGGAAGTTGGGGCCGCCCCGATGACATCATCACGGTGCTGTGTCACCACGACTTCAAGCAAAGGGGAGAACTTTTACGATTTAAAAACTTGGGCCCACTGGGCCAACAGGGAGGGTTTCGGCCAAGGGCGGGTGCCGGGCTGCCTGTTGGTGGCCCGGCCGAAACCCGGGGGCTGACACGGCAGTCGGCTGACAAAAAAACAACACAGCTGCCACGGAAGTGCGCCCGCCCCTTTAAGGGAAGCCGCCCCACCGCTGCCGAAGGCCACAGCCTCACTGGACTGCCGGGGAACCAGGTTCCGGCACTGCCGGGCGGGCCGAAGATTTTCGGAGGGGAATGTCGCCGTCGGGGGATTAGATCGGCGGTGCGCACGGTGATGATGCGATTACCGCGGATCGGCAGCAGCAGAGCGGTATGGGGGAGGGGGGGGTCAGGGCACTGCCAGGAAACCTCAGGAAGGCAATTGGGCCTTCCACCAAACACCAGGGCTTCTCCACCAAACACCGGGGCTTCTCCACCAAACACCGGGGCTTCTCCACCAAACACCGGGGCTTCTCCACCAAACACCGGGGCTTCTCCACCAAACACCGGGGCTTCTCCACCAAACACCAGGGCTTCTCCACCAAACACCGGGGCTTCTCCACCAAACACCGGGGTTTCTCCACCAAACACCGGGGCTTCTCCACCAAACACCGGGGCTTCTCCACCAAACACCGGGGCTTCTCCACCAAACACCGGGGCTTCTCCACCAAACACCGGGGCTTCTCCACCAAACACCGGGGCTTCTCCACCAAACACCGGGGCTTCTCCACCAAACACCGGGGCTTCTCCACCAAACACCGGGGTTTCTCCACCAAACACCGGGGTTTCTCCACCAAACACCGGGGCTTCTCCACCAAACACCGGGGTTTCTCCACCAAACACCGGGGCTTCTCCACCAAACACCGGGGCTTCTCCACCAAACACCGGGGCTTCTCCACCAAACACCGGTGCTTCTCCACCAAACACCGGGGCTTCTCCACCAAACACCGGAACTTCTCCACCAAACATCGGTGCCCTCTCCACCAAACACCGGGGTTTCTCCACCAAACACTGGGGCTTCTCCACCAAACACCGGGGCTTCTCCACCAAACACCGGGGCTTCTCCACCAAACACCGGGGCTTCTCCACCAAACACCGGGGTTTCTCCACCAAACACCGGGGCTTCTCCACCAAACACCGGGGCTTCTCCACCAAACACCGGGGCTTCTCCACCAAACACCGGGGCTTCTCCACCAAACATCGGTGCCCTCTCCACCAAACACCGGGGCTTCTCCACCAAACATCGGTGCCCTCTCCACCAAACACCGGGGCTTCTCCACCAAACACCGGGGCTTCTCCACCAAACATCGGCGGCCTCTCCGCTCCGTAGTCCTGCGCCGGTTTGCTGGGGTAAGAGGACTTCAGGAGAGCGGCCCCCTGGGGCTGAAAATAAACATGATCCAGTTTTAACCCAATCAACTGATTCAGATTGAGAATACTCACATCACAATATCTATCTCCTTCAATCCCTTCAATTTCAAGTATTTTCTTCACAATACTGGATAATATTTTTAAAGGAACAGTGATGTCACACACTGAAGGAGGGGAAAGTGGAGTGTGTCAGGTTTTTGGGCAATTAACTTTCTGTAAACATTGTCTCACAGCCAGAAACTGCCTTTAATCTGACACTAAACATGACAGAGGCTACAGCTGTTTGCTGTAGGAAATGGAAGAACGCCAAGTTAGTCAAACACGATTTGCCTTTAACAAATCTGTATTGGCTTTCGTTTACTAACCCAGATTTTTACAGGAGTGGCCTTCCTCCCTGCTGTAATTATTCTATGATTCTTTAATTCATAGTTTCAGAATAAGGGGCCGCCCATTTAAAACTGAGATGAGGAGGAATTTCTTCTCTCAGAGGGTTGTAAATCTGTGGAATTCTCTGCCCCAGAGTGCTGTGGAGGCTGGGTCATTGAATACATTTAAGGTGGAGATAAATAGATTTTTGAGCAATAAGGGAGTGAAGGGTTATGGGGAGCGGGCGGGGAAGTGGAGCTGAGTCCATGATCAGATCAGCCATGATCTTATTGAATGGCGGAGCAGGCTCGAGGGGCCGAATGGCCGACTCCTGCTCCTATTTCTTATGTTCTTATTTCTATGGTTCTATGGGGGAGAAATTGGCCTCCCTTGCGCCTCCCATTAGAACAATTGTGGGGTGATAATGGGAGGCTAGGATTTACCGACCAGACACAGTGATATCACCACCGCCCGTGAACTTCCCTGGCGAGTTAGCGCTGGCACTATAGCTGACCACCTCGATCTCCCGCGCCCCAGAGATTGTGATGTTATCCGATGTGCAGCGTCCCGTTACCGCCCCGGACGTGATATTCGCTCCTGCCCCTTGCAGTATCGCCGGGTGTCAACAACGGCAGCTGCACGAGGCATGGTCATCTCGGCCGGCCGCGCGGGAGCGATAATTAAAGGCAATGGTGGTCAGCTCGGCCAAATATTAATTCTGTCCCCAGCGTATTGGGTTTTGTTTTTTCCGAGAGCGCGTGGGGCCTTTCCCCAACATCCGCAGCTTTGAGCTTCAATGGCCTCTCCTTTTATGGGAGGGCAGGGGCCTGTAAAACTGGCAGTGTGCACTGTACATTGCTCAGTGCTCTGCCGATACCGCCCCTCTCACAACCTTTAGCACCCTAAGGGAAGTGATAGCGCTTGAGTTTGGGTTCCACTTCCCTCTTGGAGCTCGAAAGCAGTAAGTCCTGTTGGAATCAATCGTGTTGCGTCCACTGATACATTTGTGCTCCCACAATAGTTATTGTCCCAAATGGGGCACTGCGCAATTTCTAGCCCGCTGATTCTATAAGTGCCAATAAATTTTGTCCAGATTATTGGCCTAAAAATTCCAGTACACCAGATCCCTGCCATAGCCACCCTGGACAGAAGTAAAACGCCATAGTGCAGGTAGCAGTGCTCAATGTTCCATCTTTACTCTCAGCAGGAGTCGACCCAATAGCGTGTGACCATAGCGTCCCTGAAGCAAGAACATCATTATCTTAAAGCAAGGCTGTTGCTTTACAATGCAGTGTCGGTCCCTTAAAGGGGAACTGCCTTCTAAAATGAAAAAATAAAAATCATTTAAAAACAGGCAGCTTTTATCCCTTATAGCTCAACTGCCTTCTGAAAAGAAACATTACAAATAATTTCCAAATTGCAGTCTTCAACTCTTAAAGCTGAGTTCTTAAAGCTCTTCTGCACCTAAAAAAAATGTTCAAGTACTTCAGCACTAACAATTGGCTCAACAAGCCAGGGGAGGGGTACCGAGGGTCTTGTGCGCAGCACCCCAACTTTGTGCAGAGGGTCATCACTGCAAGAGCAGTCCTCTACCCACAGGGGCTAGGAGACCCTCCAGAAAGAACCATGTAGGAACAGAACACCGAACCTGTCACTGCCTGCAGCGTTGCTCCCATGACCTGGCTCCATTGCCCAAAGAAGCTTCATGACAGAGAAGTGATCGAGGTCAATGAATGCTTCTTAAAAGGTCATCTCCTACCAACTGCCTCACCCCCTTCTCAATGCACGACTCCCTGCCCCTCCCCCCTTCACTCACCCACCAACAATCTGCACCAATCACCAGCCACATCTCCCATTCCTGGCCTGGCCTCACCCCCTTGGTGGAGATGGTGCAGGCCATTCTGGGCAGGGCAGGGCTGAGCCCCTGGCCTGCGGTGGGGCTGAAAGGAGACAAGATGCTGCTATCCCCAAATGTTATCCTCTTTCTGGCATGCACCTCTTGCTTTCCCGCCCTCCTCTCATCACAACTCCACCCTTGGGCCTTCCTCATTTCACGAAATGCAGCCTGCCCAGCCAATGGGTGACCAAGGAGAAGGAGAGCAGAGTGAAGAAGAACAAGAAGATTGATTTCACTCCCAGCCACAAGCACCTCAAGTTCATCCAGCCTTGTCCCCCACTGAAAGTCAGCAGCCTTCCACCAGCCATGCTGCAGCCCCTGGGGTAGCACTGCGTGACATCAGGAGGATAGGCAAAGGCTCACACAAGGCACTCACTAAGGGAATGCACAGGGCGAGGAGTTGATTTCTTGATGTCATATTGTATGTGTTATGCTCTGATAATGACTCCACGAGGCAATGTGTTGTACTTGAACTGTAGTGACCTTAGTCCTTTATTGATAACTGTAGATTGAGGATCACACCTGGTGGCCTGCCTTTTATACTAGGCCTGGCACACCTGTACAGGTAACCTACAAGTCTCCCACTGGCAACGCCATCCGCCACAGGCCAGGCACAGAAAACTGTGCCGATGCTCTCAGTAGGCTGTCATTGCCCACCATGGGAGTGGAAATGGCGCAGCCCGCAGATTTAGCCATGGTTATGGAAGCATTTGAGAGTGAACAATCACTCGTCACTGCCCGGTAGAGCAAAACCTGGACGAGCCAGGACCCCTTATTATCCCTAGTCACAACCTGTGTGCTTCACAGGAGCTGGTCCAGTTGTCCCAGCGGAAATGCAGGAAGAGATAAAACCATGCCAGCGGCGCAAAGATGAAATGTCTATACAGCCAGACTGCCTTCTGTGGGGCAATCATGTAGTGGTTCCCAAGAGAAAGCAGGAAAGGGGTACTGAGGTGAATGATCAGCCATGATCTTATTGAATGGTGGTGCAAGCTCGAAGGGCCGAATGGCCTACTCCTGCACCTGTTTTCTATGTTTCTATGTTTCTATATAAGGGCAGAGATGTCTTCATCAGTGACCTCCACAGCACGCACCCAGGCATCGTAATGATGAAAGCAATAGCCAGATCCCATGTGTGTTGGCCTGGTATCGATGCGGACTTAGAGTCCTGTGATCACAGATGTAATACATGCTCGCAGTTAAGCAATGTACCCAGGGAGGCGCCGCTAAGTTTATGGTCTTGGCCCTCCAAACCGTGGTCTCGGGTACACGTCGACTATGCAGGCCCGTTCTTGGGCAAAATGTTCCTTGTGGTTGTAGACGCGTACTCCAAGTGGATTGAATGTGAGATAATGTCGACAAGCATGTCCGCTGCCATTACTGAAAGCCTGCGGGCCATGTTCACCACACACGGCCTACCCGATGTCCTGGTGAGCGACAACGGGCCATGTTTTATCAGTGCTGAGTTTGAAGAATTCATGACCCGTAACGGGATCAAACATGTCACATCTGCCTCGTTTAAACCAGCATCCAATGGTCAGGCAGAGAGAGCAGTGCAAACCATCAAGCAAGGCTTGAAGAGGGTAACTGAAAGCTCACTGCAGACTCGCCTATCCCGGGTCCTGCTTAGCTACCGCACGAGACCCCACTCACTCACTGGGATCCCACCTGCTAAACTGCTCATGAAAAGAGCACTTAAAACAAGGCTCTCGTTAGTTCATCCTGATCTACATGAACAGGTAGAGAGCAGGCAGCTTCAACAAAGTGCATACCATGATAGCGCAAATGTGTCACGTGAGATTGAAGTCAATGATCTTGTATTTGTATTGAATTATGGACAAGGTCCCAAGTGGCTTCCCGGCACTGTCGTGGCCAAAGAGGGGGGCAGGGTGTTTCGGGTCAAACTTTCAAATGGCACCACGGTTGACCACGAAGCAGAACCCATCATCCACAGCAACCCTGCAGGGCCCAACACACCAGGCAGCCCAGCAAGGCCAGCTGCACAGCAGCCCAGCGAGGGCCCAACAAATGATTCAACAACACCAGCTTTCACACCGAGACGATCAACCAGGGCAAGAAGGGCCCCAGATGGACTCACATTGTAAATAGTTACACTATTGACTTTGGGAAAGGGGGAGGGGGTGTTGTTATATATGTGGACATGTATTTACTCTGTACAGCCACCAGAGGGCTCATCCCCTGGAGTCCCAAGGGATCCCATAATCCTTTGGGAGCACAGGTATTAAAGGAGGCCTCACAGGTTGGAGAGGCACTCTGGAGGCTTGCAATAAGGTCACACTTTACTTTGAGCTCACAGTGTTTGATCTGACTGCTTCTCCATACACAACACTTAGCACCTCCTGTTATCGCCTCTCGGGAGAGATAATGGGCCGCTAACCAGGTTGTGACTGGGCGCGGCGATAACATCGACTCCGAGGTCTGCGGCGGTGGTGCGATGTTACGCCCCGATCCTTCGGCCGGCGATCGTTACGTCATCGCCGTGCACATTGCCCCATTAGCAGCACGGACCGGAACTTCGGTTCTGCCCCCTGTAACAGCGCTTGGCAAACACCGACAGCTGCAGGAGGCGTGAATCCGGCATCCGGACACTTCGGGGGTGATGCTGAAAGGCAAGGTGGCCGAGGAATCCCAAAAAAAGTTTACCTTCTCTCTTGTCGGTTTTTGACCAGTCTTTGCTCGCGATTGATCAGCTGCGGCAGTCTGCTGCGATGCATCAGGCTGACCGGGCCGGATCACGGATATCATGGGGGAGAAGGTAAGTTCTTCCATTGCAGAGCCTGAAGCAATGGCCCTTCCCATGCAGCAGCACTGCCCGGCCCAGCGTTCCGCCCTGCACCATTCATTGTAGCCCCCACCTGCTGCCGACAGGAAGTGGGTGCCTGATTTCGTGCTCCACTTCTGTCCTGGAGAGCTACCCCGAATTTTTTTTAAAGTAGAAGCAGATTATCGCTTGCCGCTAATTTGTATTACTCTTAAAAGTTCGCACCCCAAGCGGGGCACTGCCAAATTTCTGCCCCCCAGAGTTTAAAGCTGTTCATCTGCCAGCAACAGTTCAGTGTTACTGCACGACCAGCTTTCTCCAGAAGGTGGTGCCAGTCATCAGGTTGAGACAGCCCGGAGCAAACTCTATTTAATGAAATGCTGCAGTAACAGCTCATCATCTCCCAACCGATCCAATCCTCTTACTACACATCCCACTACCTCCCGACCTCTTGCAAGGTCACTTTTGATTTGGGAACTACATTCAACAAACACTTTTTTTCCTCCATTTCTTTGCCTCCTTTCTTGACTGTTTCATTGCCTCACAGTCCAATGGCTCCACTAGCTCTCTGTCCCAGTTTTTCTTACAATGAATGCTCACAGTTGAAGGCAACAGAGCCAAGGCCAAACCAGCACGATCGAGGACGAACCAGACTGAACAAGGCTAATCCAGGCCAATCCGGGCCAAACCAGCACGATGAGGGCCAATCCAGCCATTACCAGCATCCATGTGAGACACATCCAGCAGGAATCATTGGACGGTGACCAGGGACAGCGGTGATTTGTGGCCTCCAGTGATGCTGAGGCCATTTATTGCTTCACCATCCCCATCGCGATGATGATCCATTATTTCAGCCCCCACTGAGCCATCAACCTCTGACCACTGGCTCAGTTTGTGTCAGTTCGACATCAGCTACTTGACAACTGAGTAATTGGGGAAATTCATCATCATAGGCAGTCCGTCGGAATCGAGGAAGACTTGCTTCCAATCTTAAAATGAGTTCTTAGGAGGCTGAACAGTCCAATACGAGAAGCACAGTCCCTGTCACAGGTAGGGCAGATAGTCATTGAGGAAAGGGACTGGTTTGCCGCACGCTCCTTCCGCTGCCTGCGCTTGGTTTCTGCACGCTCTCGGCGATGAGACTCGAGGTGCTCAGCGCCCTCCCGGATGCTCTTCCTCCACTTAGGGCGGTCTTTGGCCAGGGACTCCCAGGTGTCGGTGGGGATGTTGCACTTTATCAGGGAGGCTTTGAGGGTGTCCCTGTAACGTTTCCGCTGCCCACCTTTGGATCATTTGCCGTAAAGGAGTTCCGAGTAAAGCGCTTGCTTTGGGAGTCTCGTGTCTGGCATGCAGACAATGTGGCCCTGCCCAGCGGAGCTGATCGAGTGTGGTCAGTGCTTCAATACTGGGGATGTTGGCCTGGTCGAGGACGCTAACGTTGGTGTGTCTGTCCTCCCAGGGGATTTGTAGGATCTTGCGGAGACATCGTTGGTGATATATCTGCAGCGACTTGAGGTGTCTACTGTACATCATCCATGCCTCTGAGCCAAAAAGGAGGACGGGTATTACTACAGCCCTGTAGACCATGAATTTGGTGACAGATTTGAGAGCCTGGTCTTCGAACACTCTTTTCCTCAGGCGACCGAAGGCTGCACTGGCGCACTGGAGGCGATGTTGGATCACATCGTCGATGCCTGCTTTTGTTGATAAGAGGCTCCCGAGGTATGGGAAATGGTCCACGTTGTCCAGGGCCGCGCTGTGGATCTTGATGATTGGGGGGCAGTACTGTGCGGTGGTGACAGGCTGGTGGAGGACCTTTGTATTACGGATGTTTAGTGTAAGGCCCATGCTTTCATATGCCTCAGTAAATACGTCGACTATGTCCTGGAGTTCAGCCTCAGAATGTGCACAGACGCAGACATCGCCCGCATACTGTAGCTCAACGACAGAGGTTGGGGTGATCTTGGACCTGGCCTGGATACAGCGCAGGTTGAACAGGTTCCCACTGGTTCTGTAGTTTAGTTCCACTCCAGCGGGGAGCTTGTTGACTGTGAGGTGGAGCATGGCGGTGAGGAAGATTGAGAAGAGGGTTGGGGCGATGATGCAGCCCTGTTTGACCCTGGTCTGGACATGGATTGGGTCTGTAATGGATCCGTTGCTAAGGATCACGGCCTGCATGTCATCGTGAAGCAGGCGAAGGATGTTGACGAACTTTTGGGGACATCCGAAATGGAGAAGGACGCTCCATAGACCCTCGCGGTTGACAGTGTCAAAGGCCTTTGTAAGATCGAAGAAGGCCATGTATAAGGGCTGGCGCTGCTCCCTGCAATTTTTCTGCAGCTGTCGCGCTGCAAAGATCATGTCTGTTGTGCCCCGTAGGGGACGAAATCCATATTGTGATTCCGGGAGGAGCTCCTCAGCCACAGGGAGAAGACGGCTGAGGAGGATTCTAGCGACCACTTTCCCAGTGGCTGATAGCAGGGAGATTCCTCTGTAGTTGCTGCAGTCGGACTTGTCCCCTTTTTTAAAGATGGTCACGATCACTGCATCTCTGAGATCTCCCGGCATGCTCTTCTCCCTCCTGATGAGAGACAGATGAGGTCATGTATTCGCGCCAGCAGTGCCTCTCCGCCATACTTCAGTGCCTCAGCAGGGATTCCATCCGCTCCCATGCCTTGTTGTCCTTGCGCTGTCTTATGGCTTTTCCTACCTCGTGCAGTGTTGGGGGTCACTGAGGTGGTGGCGGGTCGCATGCTGCGGGATGGAGTCGAGAACACTCGAGTCAAAGGCAGAGTCTTGCTTGAAGAGATCTTCGAAGTGCTCCTTCCAGCGGGTCCTGATGAGTGTTTCCCTGTTCTTGGTCAGCAGTTGGGTGGGGCCTTAGAGTTTGGACCATAGGTGGCCTTGACTGCAATGAAGAATCCTTGGTTGAGGAAAAAGGAAGACATATCAGAAGTACCAGTATGGAAGGTGGCATCGTCAGAACAGATACGATGGAGAAGGAGAAACTGGGAGAATGGAATGGAGTCCTTACAGGAAGCGGGGTGGGAGGAAAGGTAACTGTGGGAGTCAGTGGGCTTATAGTGAATGTTTGTCAATAGCCTATCCCCAGAAATGGAGACAGAGAAGTCGAGGAAGGGAAGGGAAGAGTCGGAGATGGACCATGTGAAGGTGAGGGAAGGGGGGAAATTGGATGCAAAGTGAATGACATTTTCTAGTTCAGGGCGAGAGCAGGAAACGGCACCGATAGTCATCAATGTACCAGAAACAGAGGTGAGGGAGGGGACCCGAGTAGGACTGGAACAAAGAATGTTCCACATATCCCACAAAAAGGCAGGCACAGCTGGGTCCCATGCTGGTTCCCATAGCAACACCTTTCATTTGGAGGAAGTGAGTGGAGTTAAAGGAGAAGTTGTTCAATGTGAGAACAGGTTCAGCCGGGTGGAGGAGGGTGGGGGATGGGGACTGGTTGGGCCTCTGCTCGAGGAAGAAGCGGAGCGCACTCAGGCCACCCTGGTGGGGGATGGAAGTGTAGAGGGATTGGCCGTCCGTGGTGAAAAGGAGACGGTTGGGGCCGGGAAACTGGAAACTGTTAAAGTGAAGGAGGGCGTCGGAGGAGTCACGGATGTAGGTGGGAAGTGAGTGGACAAGGGGAACAAAAAGAGAGTCTCGATAGGAAGAAATAAGTTCTGTGGGGCAAGAACAGACTGAAACGATGGGTCTACCGGGACAGTCCTGTTTGTGGATCTTGGGGAGGAGGTAGAAGTGGGCTGTGTGGGGTTGGGGAACTATGAGGTTGGTGGCTGTGGAGGGAAGATCTCCAGAGGAGATGAGATCAGTGAGGGTCTGGGAAATGATGGTTTGATGTTCGGTAGTGGGGTCATGGTCCAGGGGGAGGTAGGAGGAGGTGTCAGAGAGTTGGTGATCAGCCTCTGCAAGGTAGAGGTCGGTTCGCCAAACAACAACATGCCACCCCTGTCAGCAGGTTTAATGTCAAGGTAGGGGTTGGATCTGAGCGAGCGGAGTGCTGCAAGTTCAGAGCGAGGTGGGTTGGAGTGAGCGAGGGGAGCAGAGACGGCTGATGCACGCTGGCAGTTCCCAATGAAAAGATCCAGAGAGGGTCAGAGGCCAGAGGGAGGGGTCCAGGTAGAGCGAGAATTCTGAAAATGGGAGAAAGGGTCAGCTGTGCGGGGGAAGACTCCTGGCCGAAGAAGAGGGCACGGAGGCGAAGGCGGCGGAAAAAAGAGCTCAGCATCGCGCCGAGCTGGAAATTCATTGAGGGGGGCATAAGGTGATGAAGCCCAGACCTTTGCTGAGGGCTGATCGTTCGGGGTCAGAGAGGGGAAGGTCAGAGGGCATAGTGAAAACACAGCAGGGCATGAGATTTGATGAAGGGATGGGATTGATGGAAGCGAAGGGGAAGAACGTTCTGGAACGGCGTTGGTGTCCTATATAATTGCAGTAAGACAGCTTTACATAGTCCAATCCTTTTGTAATAAAGGCCGACATACCATTTGTTACTCTAATCACTTGCTGTACCCCCATGTTAACTTTCAGGTCCCTCTGAACACCAACATTTCCCAATCTTTCACCCTTTGAACAATACACTGCTTTCTATTTTCCCTATCGAAGTGGATAACTTCACACTTCTCCACATTATATTCCATCTGCCACATTCCTTCTCATTCACTGAACCTGTCTATATCCCTCACAGCTTACTGTCCCACCTAACTTTGTATCATCAGCAAACTTGGATACATTACACTCAGTCCCTTCATCTGGGACATTAATATAGATTGTATGTAGCTGAGGCCCCAGCACTGATCCCTGCGGCACCCCACTAGTTACAGTCTGCCAACCCAAAAAAGAGCTGTTTATTTCTACTCTCTCTTTTCTGTCCATTAACCAATCTTCAATCTTGCTAGCACATTACCCCCAATCCCATGAGCCCTAATTTTGTTTAATAACCTCTTGTGTGGCACCTTATCGAATGCCTTCTGAAAATCCAAATGCACCACATCCACTGGTTCCCCCTTAGCCATTCTGCAGATTACCACCTCAAAAACTCTAAGGGCTAGAACCACCACTTTTGTGCTTATTGCCCAAAAATGGGCGTTATTTCTGGCCGTCGGCGGTCAAAAAGAGTTTTCAGATCGCCGTTTTCTCGCCCATTCTCAAAGCACCTAGTCTCCATTTTTGAAAATGGGTATTACCGCGAGCGATATAAAATGGGCGGCAGCGTTAAATTTTTTTGAGCTTCTGCCGTAAAGTGTGGCTGTCCTTAGCAACGGCATGGCAACACTCGATTCCAGTGATTCAGGAGGTCAAGGGTCATAGAAACATAGAAACATAGAAAATAGGTGCAGGAGTAGGCCATTCGGCCCTTCTAGCCTGCACCGCCATTCAATGAGTTCATGGCTGAACATGCAACTTCAGTACCCCCTTCCTGCTTTCTCACCATACCCTTTGATCCCCCTAGTAGTAAGGACTTCATCTAACTCCTTTTTGAATATATTTAGTGAATTGGCCTCAACAACTTTCTGTGGTAGAGAATTCCACAGGTTCACCACTCTCTGGGTGAAGAAATTCCTCCTCATCTCAGTCCTAAATGGCTTCCCCCTTATCCTTAGACTGTGTCCCCTGGTTCTGGACTTCCCCAACATTGGGAACATTCTTCCTGCATCTAACCTGTCTAACCCCGTCAGAATTTTAAACGTTTCTATGAGGTCCCCTCTCATTCTTCTGAACTCCAGTGAATACAAGCCCAGTTGATCCAGTCTTTCTTGATAGGTCAGTCCCACCATCCCGGGAATCAGTCTGGTGAACCTTCGCTGCACTCCCTCAATAGCAAGAATGTCCTTCCTCAGGTTAGGAGACCAAAACTGTACACAATGCTCCAGGTGTGGCCTCACCAAGGCCCTGTACAATTGTAGCAACACCTCCCTGCCCTTGTACTCAAATCCCCTCGCTATGAAGGCCAACATGCCATTTGCTTTCTTAACCGCCTGCTGTACCTGCATGCCAACAATCAATGACTGATGTACCATGACACCCAGGTCTCTTTGCACCTGCCCTTTTCCTAATCTGTCACCATTCAGATAATAGTCTGTCTCTCTGTTTTTACCACCAAAGTGGATAACCTCACATTTATCCACATTATACTTCATCTGCCATGCATTTGCCCACTCACCTAACCTATCCAAGTCGCTCTGCAGCCTCATAGAATCCTCCTTGCAGCTCACACTGCCACCCAACTTAGTGTCATCCGCAAATTTGGAGATACTACATTTAATCCCCTCATCTAAATCATTAATGTACAGTGTAAACAGCTGGGGCCCCAGCACAGAACCTTGCGGTACCCCACTAGTCACTGCCTGCCATTCTGAAAAGTCCCCATTTACTCCTACTCTTTGCTTCCTGTCTGACAACCAGTTCTCAATCCATGTCAGCACACTACCCCCAATCCCATGTGCTTTAACTTTGTACATTAATCTCTTGTGTGGGACCTTGTCGAAAGCCTTCTGAAAGTCCAAATACACCACATCAACTGGTTCTCCCTTCTCCACTCTACTGGAAATATCCTCAAAAAATTCCAGAATATTTGTCAAGCATAATTTTCCTTTCAAAAATCCATGCTGACTTGGACCTATCATGTCACCTCTTTCCAAATGCACTGCTATGACATCCTTAATAATTGATTCCATCATTTTACCCACGACCGATGTCAGGCTGACCGGTCTGTAATTCCCTGTTTTCTCTCTCCCTCCTTTTTTAAAAAGTGGGGTTACATTGGCTACCCTCCACTCCATAGGAACTGATCCAAAGTCAATGGAATGTTGGAAAATGACTGTCAATGCATCCACTATTTCCAAGGCCACCTCCTTAAGTACTCTGGGATGCAGTCCATCAGGCCCTGGGGATTTATCGGCCTTCAATCCCATCAATTTCCCCAACACAATTTCCCGACTAATAAGGATTTCCCTCAGTTCCTCCTCCTTACTAGACCCTCCGACCCCTTTTATATCCGGAAGGTTGTTTGTGTCCTCCTCAGTGAATACCGAACCAAAGTACTTGTTCAATTGGTCCGCCATTTCTTTGTTCCCCGTTATGACTTCCCCTGATTCTGACTGCAGGGGACCTACGTTTGTCTTTACTAACCTTTTTCTCTTTACATATCTATAGAAACTTTTGCAATCCGTCTTAATGTTCTTCTCGTACTCCATTTTCCCTGCCCTAATCAAACCCTTTGTCCTCCTCTGCTGAGTTCTAAATTTCTCCCAGTCCCCGGGTTCGCTGCTATTTCTGGCCAATTTGTATGCCACTTCCTTGGCTTTAATGCTATCCCTGATTTCCCTTGATAGCCACGGTTGAGCCACCTTCCCTTTTTTATTTTTACGACAGACAGGAATGTACAATTGTTGTAGTTCATCCATGCGGTCTCTAAATGTCTGCCATTGCCCATCCACAGTCAATCCCTTCAGTATCATTCGCCAATCTATCCTAGCCAATTCACGCCTCATACCTTCAAAGTTACCCTTCTTTAAGTTCTGGAGCATGGTCTCTGAATTAACTGTTTCATTCTCCATCCTAATGCAGAATTCCACCATATTATGGTCACTCTTCCCCAAGGGGCCTCGCACAACGAGATTGCTAATTAATCCTCTCTCATTACACAACACCCAGTCTAAGATGGCCTCCCCCCTAGTTGGTTCCTCAACATATTGGTCTAAAAAACCATCCCTTATGCACTCCAGGAAATCCTCCTCTACCGTATTGCTTCCAGTTTGGTTAACCCAATCTATGTGCATATTAAAGTCATCCATTATAACTGCTGCATCTTTATTGCACGCACCCCTAATTTCATGTTTGATGCCCTCCCCAACATCACTACTACTGTTTGGAGGTCTGCACACAACTCCCACTAACGTTTTTTGTCCTTTGGTATTCTGCAGCTCTACCCATATAGATTCCACATCATCCAAGCTAATGTCCTTCCTAACTATTGCCTTAATTTGCTCCTTAACCAGCAATGCTACCCCACCTCCTTTTCCTTTTATTCTATCTTTCCTGAATGTTGAATACCCCTGGATGTTGAGTTCCCAGCCCTGATCATCCTGGAGCCACGTCTCCGTAATCCCAATCACATCATATTTGTTAACATCTATTTGCACAGTTAATTCATCCACTTTATTACGGATACTCCTTGCATTAAGACACAAAGCCTTCAGGCTTGTTCTTTTAACACCCTTTGTCCTTTTAGCATTTTGCTGTACAGTGGCCCTTTTTGTTCTTTGCCTTGGGTTTCTCTGCCCTCCACTTTTCCTCATCTCCTTTCTGTCTTTTGCTTTTGCCTCCTTTTTGTTTCCCTCTGTCTCCCTGCATTGGTTCCCATCCCCCTGCCATATCAGTTTAAATCCTCCCCAACAGCACTAGCAAACACTCCCCCTAGGACATTGGTTCCGGTCCTGCCCAGGTGCAGACCGTCCGGTTTGTACTGGTCCCACCTCCCCCAGAACCGGTTCCAATGCCCCAGGAATTTGAATCCCTCCCTGTTGCACCACTGCTCAAGCCACGTATTCATCTGCGCTATCCTGCGATTCCTGCTCTGACTATCACGTGGCACTGGTAGCAATCCCGAGATTACTACTTTTGAGGTCCTACTTTTTAATTTAGCTCCTAGCTCCTTAAATTCGTTTCGTAGGACCTCATCCCTCTTTTTACCTATGTCGTTGGTACCAATGTGCACCACGACAACTGGCTGTTCTCCCTCCCTTTTTAGAATATCCTGCACCCGCTCCGAGACATCCTTGACCCTTGCACCAGGGAGGCAACATACCATCCTGGAGTCTCGGTTGCGGCCGCAAAACGCCTATCTATTCCCCTCACCATTGAATCCCCAATCACTATTGCTCTCCCACTCTTTTTCCTGCCCTCCTGTGCAGCAGAGCCAGCCACAGTGCCATGAACTTGGCTGCTGCTGCCCTCCCCTGATGAGTCATCCCCCTCAACAGTACCCAAAGCAGTGTATCTGTTTTGCAGGGGGATGACCACAGGGGACTCCTGCACTACCTTCCTTGCACTGCTCTTCCTGTTGGTCTTCCATTCCCTATCTGGCTGTGGACCCTTTCCCTGTGGTACGACCAACTCGCTACACGTGATACTCACGTCATTCTCAGCATCGTGGATGCTCCAGAGTGAATCCACCCTCAGCTCCAACTCCGCAACACGGTCTGTCAGGAGCTGGAGGCGGATACACTTCCCGCACACGTAATCGTCAGGGACACCGGAAGTGTCCCTGAGTTCCCACATGGTACAGGAGGAGCATAACACCCGACCGAGCTCTCCTGCCATGACTTAACCCTTATATACACTTAAATTGGCAACAACAATGTTAAAAGTTACTCACTGATATAGAAGAGAAAAAAGAAAAACTACTCACCAATCACCAGCCAATCACTTACCCTCTTGGCTGTGACGTCACCTTTTGATTTCTTTCTACTTCTTTTTTGCCTTCTCCCTGTAGCTGCACAAGTCCCGCCTCTCGCTGCCGCTCCACGCACCTCCTCGACGCTGCTCCCGACTGCCGCCAACTGCCATCATGACATGCGCAGAAGAGGAGACAGAGAGAGAGCTCAGAGGGACTGAAAGCGTGTGTGGCTGTGGTGTGTGCTTGTCTGGCTGTTGTGGGAGGCACGAGGGAGATTCACCAGCAGCAAAAAGCCCACTAAATACCAAGAGCATAGTTGGCACTGAGTTTTTGTCCAACAAATAACACATAACATGGAAGGGATGGAGGAGGCCTTGGGGCTGGTAGCCAGGAACACTGGTGGCAGAGGGCTCCCAGTGGTCCCGGAGCACGGCACTGCACCCCAAGGTGCCACAACCCCATTGCCAACCACACGAGAGCCAGCAGCAACATCTTGCTTCTGGCTCGGAGCATGTTCGCACCTCAGGACCGTCCTCTCCCGTATCCATCCAATCAGTGCTTCAGCCCTCACTCTCCCCCCCCCCCATGCCCCCCCCCCCAACCCCCAATGAAGCATTGCCTGAGGACCTCCTCGGCCAGACGGCTTGGAGTCAGGAGGGTAACAGGAAGGGGTAGTGGTGGGGCACAGAACAGGTGTGGGGTGGGGGGGCGGAGGAGAGGATGGGGGAGGGTGTGTGGGGAAGGATTGGTTTGTACAGAACAACTGCTGATTTCAGCTGAACGTTCGGTTTAAATGTTTTTTATTTAACAAAACTTTGTAGCACATTGGCTCAGATCGTTGCACCATTACACACTGGTGATTCCTGAACATCAAAGGATATTATTACACTTAGCTTCAATCAACTTAAACTTTAACTGTCACCAAGGTGATGCGCACCATTGATGTATGACCTGCACACCCAGCAGTATATCAGCCTTGTAAATAACACCAACATTCTTTCAGGCAAAGCGATCATTGATGAGCTCCTGACGTAAGGCTCTTGCAGCTATCATGCCACCATGGGCCCTTTCATGCGGTCTACAGGAGGGCGGGGGCATGGCTTCAGCATCAGCCTGATTGTCTGGGCCGATGTCAGCGTCCGCCTCCTCGTCCTCCTCTTCCTCTCTCTGGTGAGGTGGACTGTCAGACTCATCAAGCAATTCTTGTCCCCTCCTGATAACCAAGTTGTGTAGTATGGAGCACACCACCACGAATAGAGCTACCTGCTCAGGGTGATTGGAGCTCGCCTCCTGAGTGGTCCAGGCATCTGAAGCGCTGCTTCAGCACTCCAATGGTTTTCTCCACAATATTGTGAGTTGCTCTGTGGCTCTCGTATCGCCTCTCAGTCTCGGTGTGGGTGTCACGCATGGGGGTCGTCAGCCAGGTGGCGAGGCCATATCCTTTGTCACCAAGCATCCAGTATTGACCTTGTGGGTAATTATTGAACAAGTCAGATACAATGCTCTCACACAGGATGTGCGCATCATGGATGCTGCCCGGAAATTGAGCATTCACTGCCAGTATAATTTGCTGGAGGTCGACAACCAGCTGGACATTCAGGGAGTGGAATCCCTTGTGGTTCCTGAAAACCTCAGCATCCTGAAAAGGTGCCCGCATCGTGATGTGCGTACAGTCTATTGCTCCTTGCACCTTGGGGAAGTTTGCAATTCTAGAGAATCCTAGCGCCCTCTCACTCTGTGCCTCCCTGGTCATAGAGAAGCTGATCAAGTCCCTCTTGCATGCATACAGCGCTGCAGTGACCTGTCTAATGCAACGATGTGTGGCATGCTGAGAAAGTCCGCAAATGTCTCCAGCTGTGGCCTGAAAAGAACCCGAGGCATAGAACGACAGTGCCACGGTGACTTTGACCTCGACGGACAGAGCAGTACTGATGGTGCTGTCAGGCTGCAGATCGGCCCTTATCAGCTGGCATGCCTCAGTGATAACCTCTTTGTGGTAGCGCAGTCTCCGAAGGCAGGTGGTGTCAGGCAAGTCGAGGTAAGAATGCTTCTCCCTGTACTTGCGGGGGGTGTAACGTCTCATCTGTCTGTCACTTCGTACATTGGACACATAATGCAGGGCAGCGTTCCTTCGGCGATGTTGAGTCTGCTGCATGTATTTGGTCACCAAGAGAGGGTAGAAAGGACAGGTCCCATTGCAGTAGCTCTCTGTTTGCCACCGATTGCTCACAAACAAGGAATGTCCCGACGAACACACCTCTTCAATTCCAATCGGTCACAGTGTGGTCAAGATGTTTTTAGAGATGTTCACATCAACTCCAACGACCTGCAGAGTATATCCGAACTCCGCCGAGATTGAAGCACAGCGGCCTTTTAAAGGACGCAACATGTGATCTACAACATGGTGTCCATTACGCTTGATTCGTCCCGGTTAGTTCCACATTGTGTGGGCGGTTTTTTGAGCGAACGATATTGTGGGCGACGTGTGTGCGAGGTGTGAAAGTGATGTTGGCCGATCTCCATGGCCGTCAGTTTTGGTAAATATGCTCTTTATGACAAAAAACAGTGGCCGGGCGTTAATATTGAATCTCGGCGTTAATTCCGTGCGTAAAATAACGCTGGCGATATTCTGGCTGTTGATTTTGCCCATTCTGATGATTCCGCCCCAAAAAAGTGGCCGGGCGGTAATATTTTTTCTCGGCGTTAAGCACATGGGGAAAGTAACGCTCGGCGATAAGGTTCCGAAAAATGCCCAGCAGTTTCCCTTTTGTGCAAAAATGTGCGCTATATGGACATTACACGTCATTACAGCGGTAAAATGGGCATTAGTGGGTGTTAAGCATGCAAAGAAAGTGAAGGTTCTAGCCCTAAGAGAGTTGACAAACAAACTTTTCCTTTGATAAATCTGTGCTGACTCTGCTGAATCATGATTTTCTTATTAGCACAGCATCCATTTAACGCCTTGGGCCAAAATAACCCAGCTCACCAAATTCAACAAATCAGTTTGGTGGGCCTGTAAACATATAATACACGCCTGTAAACATTTAATACACACCTGTAAACAGTTAATACACGCCTGTAAACATTTAATACACGCCTGTAAACAATTAATGCACAACTGTAAACGTTCAATACATGTCTGTAACCATTTAATACACACCTGTAAACATTTAATATATGCCTGTAAACATTTAATGCATGCCTGTAAACATTTAATACACGCCTGTAAACATTTAATATATGCCTGTAAACATTTAATGCATGCCTGTAAACATTTAATGCATGCCTGTAAACATTTTATACACACCTGTAAACACTTAATGCACAACTGTACACATTCAATACATGTCTGTAACCATTTAATACACACCTGTAAACATTTAATATATGCCTGTAAACATTTAATACACGCCTGTAAACATTTAATGTGTGCCTGTAATAAACATTTAATGCATGCATGTAAACATTTAATGCACACATGTAAACATTTAATACGCGCCTGTAAACATTTAATACATGCCTGTAAACATTTAATACGCACCTGTAAACATTTAATATATGCCGGTAAACATTCGATATGCACCTGTAAACATTTAATATATGCCGGTAAACATTCGATACACGCCTGTAAACATTCAATACGCACCTGTAAACATTCGATACACGCCTGTAAACATTCGATACACGCCTGTAAACATTCGATACACGCCTGTAAACATTCGATAAACGCCGGTAAACATCCGATACATGCCGGTAAACATTCGATACACGCCTGTAAACATTCAATACACGCCTGTAAACATTTAATACATGCCTGTAAACATTCGATACACGCCTGTAAACATTCGATACACGCCTGTAAACATTTAATACACGCCTGTAAACATTCGATACATGCCTGTAAACATTTAATACATGCCTGTAAACATTCGATACACGCCTGTAAACATTCGATACACGCCTGTAAACATTCGATACACGCCTGTAAACATTTGATACACGCCTGTAAACATTCGATACACGCCGGTAAACATCCGATACATGCCGGTAAACATTCGATACACGCCTGTAAACATTCGATACACGCCTGTAAACATTTAATACACGCCTGTAAACATTCGATACACGCCGGTAAACATTCGATACATGCCTGTAAACATTTAATACATGCCTGTAAACATTCGATACACGCCTGTAAACATTTAATACATGCCTGTAAACATTCGATACACGCCTGTAAACATTCGATACACGCCTGTAAACATTCGATACACGCCGGTAAACATTTAATACACGCCTGTAAACATTTAATACACGCCTGTAAACATTCGATACATGCCGGTAAACATTTAATACACGCCTGTAAACATTCGATACACGCCTATAAACATTTAATACACGCCTGTAAACATTTGATACATGCCGGTAAACATTTAATACACGCCTGTAAACATTCGATACACGCCGGTAAACATTTAATACATGCCTGTAAACATTCGATACACGCCTGTAAACATTTAATACATGCCTGTAAACATTCGATACACGCCTGTAAACATTCAATACGTACCTGTAAACATTCGATACACGCCTGTAAACATTCGATACACGCCTGTAAACATTCGATACACGCCTGTAAACATTTAATACACGCCTGTAAACATTCGATACACGCCTGTAAACATTCGATAAACGCCGGTAAACATCCGATACATGCCGGTAAACATTCGATACACGCCTGTAAACATTCAATACACGCCTGTAAACATTTAATACATGCCTGTAAACATTCGATACATGCCTGTAAACATTTAATACATGCCTGTAAACATTCGATACACGCCTGTAAACATTCGATACACGCCTGTAAACATTCGATACACGCCGGTAAACATTTAATACACGCCTGTAAACATTCGATACACGCCGGTAAACATTTAATACACGCCTGTAAACATTCGATACACGCCTATAAACATTTAATACACGCCTGTAAACATTCGATACATGCCGGTAAACATTTAATACATGCCTGTAAACATTCGATACACGCCTGTAAACATTTAATACATGCCTGTAAACATTCGATACACGCCTGTAAACATTTAATACACGCCTGTAAACATTCGATACACGCCTGTAAACATTTAATACACGCCTGTAAACATTCGATACACGCCGGTAAACATTTAATACATGCCTGTAAACATTCGATACACGCCTGTAAACATTTAATACATGCCTGTAAACATTCGATACACGCCTGTAAACATTTAATACATGCCTGTAAACATTCGATACACGCCTGTAAACATTCGATACACGCCGGTAAACATTTAATACACGCCTGTAAACGTTCGATACACGCCGGTAAACATTTAATACATGCCTGTAAACATTCGATACACGCCGGTAAACATTTAATACATGCCTGTAAACATTCGATACACGCCGGTAAACATTTAATACATGCCTGTAAACATTCGATACATGCCTGTAAACATTTAATACATGCCTGTAAACATTCGATACACGCCTGTAAACATTCGATACACGCCTGTAAACATTTAATACATGCCTGTAAACATTCGATACACGCCTGTAAACGTTCGATACACGCCGGTAAACATTCGATACACGCCTGTAAACATTCGATACACGCCTGTAAACATTTAATACACGCCTGTAAACATTCGATACATGCCTGTAAACATTTAATACATGCCTGTAAACATTCGATACACGCCTGTAAACATTCGATACACGCCTGTAAACATTCGATACACGCCTGTAAACATTCGATACACGCCGGTAAACATCCGATACATGCCGGTAAACATTCGGTACACGCCTGTAAACATTCAATACACGCCTGTAAACATTTAATACATGCCTGTAAACATTCGATACACGCCTGTAAACATTTAATACACGCCTGTAAACATTCGATACACGCCGGTAAACATTCGATACATGCCTGTAAACATTTAATACATGCCTGTAAACATTCGATACACGCCTGTAAACATTTAATACATGCCTGTAAACATTCGATACACGCCTGTAAACATTCGATACACGCCTGTAAATATTCGATACACGCCGGTAAACATTTAATACACGCCTGTAAACATTTAATACACGCCTGTAAACATTCGATACACGCCGGTAAACATTTAATACACGCCTGTAAACATTCGATACACGCCTATAAACATTTAATACATGCCTGTAAACATTTGATACATGCCGGTAAACATTTAATACACGCCTGTAAACATTCGATACACGCCGGTAAACATTTAATACATGCCTGTAAACATTCGATACACGCCTGTAAACATTTAATACATGCCTGTAAACATTCGATACACGCCTGTAAACATTTAATACACACCTGTAAACATTCGATACACGCCTGTAAACATTTAATACACGCCTGTAAACATTCGATACACGCCGGTAAACATTTAATACATGCCTGTAAACATTCGATACACGCCTGTAAACATTTAATACATGCCTGTAAACATTCGATACACGCCTGTAAACATTTAATACATGCCTGTAAACTTTCGATACACGCCTGTAAACATTTAATACACGCCTGTAAACATTCGATACACGCCTGTAAACATTCGATACACGCCGGTAAACATTTAATACACGCCTGTAAACATTCGATACACGCCGGTAAACATTTAATACATGCCTGTAAACATTCGATACACGCCGGTAAACATTTAATACATGCCTGTAAACATTCGATACACGCCGGTAAACATTTAATACATGCCTGTAAACATTCGATACATGCCTGTAAACATTTAATACATGCCTGTAAACATTCGATACACGCCTGTAAACATTCGATACACGCCTGTAAACATTTAATACATGCCTGTAAACATTCGATACACGCCTGTAAACATTCGATACACGCCGGTAAACATTCGATACACGCCTGTAAACATTCGATACACGCCTGTAAACATTTAATACACGCCTGTAAACATTCGATACAAGCCTGTAAACATTCGATACACGATTGTAAACATTCGATACACGCCGGTAAACATTTAATACATGCCTGTAAACATTCGATACACGCCTGTAAACATTCGATACATGCCGGTAAACATTCGATACACGCCTGTAAACATTCGATACACGCCTGTAAACATTTAATACACGCCTGTAAACATTCGATACACGCCGGTAAACATTTAATACATGCCTGTAAACATTCGATACACGCCTGTAAACATTTAATACATGCCTGTAAACATTCGATACACGCCTGTAAACATTTAATACATGCCTGTAAACATTCGATACACGCCTGTAAACATTTAATACATGCCTGTAAACATTCGATACACGCCTGTAAACATTTAATACACGCCTGTAAACATTCGATACACGCCTGTAAACATTTAATACATGCCTGTAAACATTCGATACATGCCTGTAAACATTCGATACACGCCTGTAAACATTTAATACATGCCTGTAAACATTCGATACACGCCTGTAAACATTCGATACACGCCGATAAACATTCGATACACGCCTGTAAACATTCGATACACGCCTGTAAACATTCGATACACGCCTGTAAACATTTGATACACGCCGGTAAACATTCGATACACGCCTGTAAACATTCGATACACGCCGGTAAACATTTAATACATGCCTGTAAACATTCGATACACGCCGGTAAACATTTAATACATGCCTGTAAACATTCGATACACGCCGGTAAACATTTAATACATGCCTGTAAACATTCGATACACGCCTGTAAACATTTAATACATGCCTGTAAACATTCGATACACGCCTGTAAACATTTAATACATGCCTGTAAACATTCGATACATGCCTGTAAACATTTAATACATGCCTGTAAACATTCGATACACGCCTGTAAACATTTAATACACACCGGTAAACATTCGATACATGCCTGTAAACATTCGATACACGCCTGTAAACATTTAATACATGCCGGTAAACATTTAATACATGCCTGTAAACATTCGATACACGCCTGTAAACATTTAATACATGCCTGTAAACATTCGATACATGCCTGTAAACATTTAATACACACCTGTAAACATTCGATACACGCCTGTAAACATTCGATGCACGATTGTAAACATTCGATACACGCCTGTAAACATTCGATACACGCCTGTAAACATTTAATACACGCATGTAAACATTCGATACACGCCTGTAAACATTTAATACACGCCTGTAAACATTCGATACACGCCGGTAAACATTTAATACATGCCTGTAAACATTCGATACACGCCTGTAAACATTTAATACATGCCTGTAAACATTCGATACACGCCTGTAAACATTTAATACAGGCCTGTAAACATTCGATACATGCCTGTAAACATTCGATACACGCCTGTAAACAATTAATACATGTCTGTAAACATTCGATACACGCCTGTAAACATTCAATACACGCCGGTAAACATTCGATACACGCCTGTAAACATTCGATACACGCCTGTAAACATTTAATGCACGCCTGTAAACATTCGATACACGCCTGTAAACATTCGATACACGCCGGTAAACATTCGATACACGCCTGTAAACATTCGATACACACCGGTAAACATTTAATACACGTATGTAAACATTCGATACACGCCGGTAAACATTTAATACATGCCTGTAAACATTCGATACACGCCAGTAAACATTTAATACATGCCTGTAAACATTCGATACACGCCGGTAAACATTTAATACACGCCTGCACACATTCGATACACGCCTGTAAACATTCGATACACGCCGGTAAACATTTAATACACGCCTGCACACATTCGATACACGCCTGTAAACATTCGATACACGCCTGTAAACACTTAATGCACAACTGTAAATGTTCAATACATGTCTGTAACCATTTAATACACACCTGTAAACATTTAATACATGCCTGTAAACATTCGATACACACCTGTAAACATTCGATACACGCCTGTAAACATTTAATACACACCTGTAAACATTCGATACACGCCTGTAAACATTCGATACACGCCTGCACACACGCTGAGCAGTGGGGACTATAAAAGCAGCGGGCTGCAGCACCACCAACCGACCTGGGAAGATAAGAAGTTAAAAGAAATCAAAGTGTGACGTCACAGGCAAGCAGGGAAGTGATTGGTTTCTGAGTTTTTCTCTCTTTTCTTGGGCATTGTTTAAATTATGAGTCGGGATTAAAAACTAAACGTTAAAAACTGGAGAACTTAATTAATTAAATACATTGAAGATGGTAGGGGAGGCGGTGTGTTACTGCTGCTGCATATGGGAGCTGGTGGACACCATTCAGGTCCGCGGCGACCACCTCTGCAGTAAGTATAGCTGCTCGAAGAACTTCGGCTCCGTGTTGCTGAGCTGGAGTCCGAACTTCAAACACTGCGACACATCAGGGAAGGGGAGAGTTACC
Organism: Pristiophorus japonicus; assembly: GCF_044704955.1. Lineage (NCBI taxonomy): Eukaryota > Metazoa > Chordata > Chondrichthyes > Pristiophoridae > Pristiophorus > Pristiophorus japonicus. The sequence continues at coordinate 751,461 of NC_091998.1, read as the reverse complement.
TGGACGCTGTGTTCCAGGAGACAGTCACTACCCTTAGATTAATTAATTTCAATTTGGTCCATGGTCAGGGACAGGAGGGTGTGACTACGAGTGAGGAAGGTATGGGGACTCAGGATGGAGTGATGGAGGAGCCTCAGCCCTAGCTCTTGTCCAACAGGTTCGAGGCTCTTACTTCCTGTGTGGACGAGGGCAGGGATTGCAGGGAGGATGGTCAAACTGACCACAGCACCATGGTACAGGGGGCCATTCAAGTGGGGGAGTAAAAAGAAACGTTGTGGTGGTAGGGACAGTATAGTTAGGGGGATAGATACTGTTCTCCGCAGCCGAGAGCGTGAGTCCCAAAGGCTTTGTTGCCTGCTCAGTGCCAGGGTTCAGGACATCTCCTCAGGGCTGGAGAGGAACTTGCAATGGGAGGGGAAAGATCCAGTTGTCGTGGTCCATGTGGACACCAACGATATAGATATGACAAAAAAAGAGGTTCTGCTGAGGGAGTGTGAACAGCTAGGAGCCAAATTAAAAAATAGAACCACAAAGGTAATAATCTCTGGATTACTACCTGAGCCATGAGCAAATTTTCACAGGGTAAATAAGGTCAGAGAGATGAACATGTGGCTCAAAGACTAGTGTGGGAAAAATGGGTTTCGAATCATGGGGCACTGGCACCAGTACTGGGGTAAGAGGGGGATGTTCCGTTGGGACGGGCTCCACTTGAACCAGGCTGGGGCCAGAGTCCTGGAGAATCGAATAACTAGGGCAGTATAGAGGGCTTTAAACTAAATAGTGGGGGAGGGAGGGGGGTGTGAGGGATCAGGTGAGCGGAAATTTAAAAAGGCAATAGAAGAGGGTAGCACTGGAGGAAATGATAACCAGAGTGTAACAAGAAGGGACAGAATGTATAATCATAACAGTGTATCAGAAAGTGGGGTCAGAGAAGGAAAAATTGGTAAAAAGACAAAATTAAAAGCTCTTTATCTGAATGCACGCAGCATTCGGAACAAGATAGATGAGTTGACGGCACCAATAGATATAAATGGGTATGATGTGATAGCCATTACAGAGACGTGGTTGCAAGGTGACCAAGGCTGGGAACTAAATATTCAGGGGTATTTGACAATTTGGAAGGACAGACAGAAAGGAAAAGGAGGTGGGGTAGCTCTGTTAATAAAGGATGGGATCAGTGCATTCGTGAGAAATTATATTGGCTCAGAAGATCAAGATGTAGAATCAGTTTGGGTGGAGATAAGAAATAATAAGGGGAAAAAGTCACTGGTGGGCATAGTCTATAGGCCCCCAAACAGTAGCTACACCGTTGGACGGAGTATAAACCAAGAAATAATGGAGGCTTGTAAAAAAGGAACGGCAATAATCATGGGCGATTTTAATCTTCATATTCATTGGGCAAATCAAATTGGCCAAGGCAGCATTGAGGAAGAGATCATGGAGTGTATCCGGGATGGTTTCCTTGAACAGTACATTGTGGAACTAACCAGGGAACAGGCTATCCTGGATCTGGTACTGTGTAATGAGACGGGATTAATAAATTATCTCTAGGAAAGAGTGATCATAGCATGGTTGAATTTCAAATTCAGTTGGAGGGTGAGAAAGTTGGTTCTCAAACCAGTGTCCTGAGCTTAAATAAAGATGATTACAAAAGTATGAAGGCAGAGTTGCCAAAAGTGGACTGGGAAATAGATTAAATTGTGGAACAGTTGATCAGCAGAGGCAGACATTTAAGGAGCTCTCAACAAAATATATTCCAGTGAGAAGGAAAGACATTAAGAGAAGGGAGTATCATCCATGGTTAACTAAGGAAGTAAAGGATGGTACCAAACTGAAAACAAAGACAAACAAAGTTGCCATGATTAGAAGGAAGACAGGCGATTGGGAAGGTTTTTTAAAAACAGCAAAGGACGACTAAAAAAATAATAGAGCGAGAAGAAAAATTATGAGAGTAAACTAGCAAGAAATACAAAAACAGATATTAAGAATTTCTACAGGTGTATAGAAACATAGAAACATAGAAAATAGGTGCAGGAGTAGGCCATTCGGACCTTTGAGCCTGCACCACCATTCAATAAGATCATGGCTGATCATTCACCTCAGTACCCCTTTCCTGCTTTCTTTCCATACCCCTTGATCCCTTTAGCCGTAAGGGCCATATCTAACTCCCTCTTGAATATATCCAATGAACTGGCATCAACAACGCTCTGTGGTAGAGAATTCCACAGGTTAACAACTCTCTGAATGAAGAAGTTTATCCTCATCTCAGTCCTAAATGGCTTACCCCTTATCCTTAGACTGTGTCCCCTGGTTCTGGACTTCCCCAACATCAGGAACATTCTTCCTGCATCTAACCTGTCCCATTCCGTCAGAATTTTATATGTTTCTATGAGATCTCCAGGAGAATAAAGGCCCAGATGATCCAATCTCTCCTCATATGTCAGTCCAGCCATCCCGGGAATCAGTCTGGTGAACCTTCGCTGCACTCCCTCAATAACAAGAATGTCTTTCCTCAGATTAGGAGACCAAACTGAACACAATATTCCAGGTGAGGCCTCACCAAGGCCCTGTACAACTGCAGTAAGACCTCCCTGCTCCTATACTCAAATCCCCTAGCTATGACGGCCAACATACCATTTGCCTTCTTCACCACCTGCTGTACCTGCATGCCAACTTTCAATGACTGATGTACCATGACACCCAGGTCTCATTGCACCTCCCCTTTTCCTAATCTGCCGCCATTCAGATAATATTCTGTCTTCGTGTTTTTACCTCCAAAGTGGATAACCTCACATTTATCCACATTATACTGCATCTGCCATGCATTGGCCCACTCACCTAACCTGTCCAAGTCACCCTGCAGCCTCTTAGCGTCCCCCTCACAGCTCACACCACCACCTAGTTTAGTGTCATCTGCAAACTTGGAGATATTACACTCAATTCCTTCATCTAAATCATTAATGTATATTGTAAAGAGCTGGGGTCCCAGCACTGAGCCCTGCGGCACCCCACTAGTCATTGCCTGCCATTCTGAAAAGGACCCGTTTATCCCAACTCTCTGCTTCCTGTCTGCCAACCAGTTCTCGATCCACGTCAGTTTATTACACCTAATACCATGTGCTTTGATTTTGCACACCAATCTCTTGTGCAGGACCTTGTCAAAAGCTTTTTGAAAGTCCAAATACACCACATCCACTGGTTCTCCCTTGTCCACTCTACTAGTTACATCCTCAAAAAATGCCAGAAGATTGGTCAAGCATGATTTCCCCTTCATAAATCCATGCTGACTTGGACCGATCCTGTCACTGCTTTCCAAATGCACTGCGATTTCATCCTTAATAATTGATTCCAACATTTTCCCCACTACTGATGTCAGGCTAACTGGTCTATAATTACCAGTTTTCTCTCTCCCTTCCTTTTTAAAAAGTGGTGTGACATTAGCTACCCTCCAGTCCATAGGAACTGATCCAGAGTCAATAGACTGTTGGAAAATGATCACCAATGCATCCACTATTTCAAGGGCCACTTCCTTAAGTACTCTGGAATGCAGACTATCAGGCCCCAGGGATTTATCGGTCTTCAATCCCATCAATTTCCTGAACAAATTTCCCGCCTAATAAGGATATCCTTCAGTTCCTCCTTCTCACTAGACCCTCGGTTATTTGTGTCTTCCTTTGTGAAAACAGAAACAAAGTATTTGTTCAATTGGTCTGCCATTTCTTTGTTCCCCATTATAAATTCACCTGAATCCGACTGCAAGGGACCTACATTTGTCTTCACTAATCTTTTTCTCTTCACATATCTATAGAAGCTTTTGCAGTCAGTTTTTATGTTCCCGGCAAGCTTCTTCTCGTACTCTATTTTCCCCCTCCTAATTAAACCCTTTGTCCTCCTCTGCTGAATTCTAAATTTCTCCCAGTCCTCAGGTTTGCTGCTTTTTCTGGCCAATTTATATGCCTCTTCCTTGGATTTAACACTATCCTTAATTTCCCTTGTTTGCCACGGTTGAGCCACCTTCCCAGTTTTATTTTTACTCCAGACAAGAATGTACAATTGCTGAAGTTCATCCACGTGATCTTTAAATGTTTGCCATTACCTATCCACCGTCAACCCTTTAAGTATCATTTGCCAGTCTATTCTAGCCAATTCACGCCTCAAACCATCAAAGTTACCTTTCCTTAAGTTCAGGACCCTAGTTTCTGAATTAACTGTGTCACTCTCCATCTTAATAAAGAATTCTACTATGTTATGGTCACTCTTCCCCAAGGGGCCTCACACAACAAGATTGCTAATTAGTCCTTTCTCATTACACATCACCCAGTCTAGAATGGCCAGCTCCCTAGTTGGTTCCTCGATATATTGGTCTAGAAAACTATCCCTAATACACTCCAGGAAATCCTCCTCCACCGCATTGCTATCAGTTTGATTAGCCCAATCAATATGTAGATTAAAGTCGCCCATGATAACTGCTGTACCTTTTATTGCACGCATCCCTAATTTCTTGTTTGATGCTGTCCCCAACTTCTCTACTACTGTTTGGTGGTCTGTACACAACTCCCACTAGCGTTTTCTGCCCCTTGGTTTTCCACAGCTCCACCCATACCGATTCCACATCATCCAAGCTGATGTCCTTCCTTAATATTGCGTTAGTTTCATCTTTAACCAGCAATGCCTCCTTTTCCTTTCTGACTATCCTTCCTAAATGTTGAATACCCCTGGATGTTTGGTTCCCAGCCTTGGTCACCCTGGAGCCATGTCTCCGTGATGTCAATTACATCATAACCATTAGCTGCTATCTGCGCAGTTAATTCATCCACCTTATTCCGAATACTCCTCGCATTGAGACACAGAGCCTTCAGGCTTGTCTTTTTTAACATACTTTGCCTCTTTAGAATTTTGCTGTAATGTGGCCCTTTTTGCTTTTTGCCTTAGGTTTCTCTGCCCTCCACTTTTACTTTTCTTCTTTCTATCTCTTGCTTCAGTCCCCATTCTACTTCCCTGTATCTCCCTGCATAGGTTCCCATCCCCCTGCCATATTAGTTTAACTCCTCCCCAACAGCACAAGCAAACATTCCCCCTAGGACATTGGTTCCGGTGCTGCCCAGGTGCAGACCGTCCGGTTTGTACTGGTCCCACCTCCCCCAGAACCAGTTCCAATGTCCCAGGAATTTGAATCCCTCCCTTCTGCACCACTCCTCAAGCAACGTATTCATCTGAGCTATCCTGCGCTTCCTACTCTGACTAGCACGTGGCACTGGTAGCAATCCTGAGATTACTACGTTTGAGGTCCTACTTTTTAATTTAGCTCCGAGCTCACTGTCACAGTCTCTTTCGAAGGGTTTCAGAGAGCAGCAGTGCCCCCGCCCCAGTTTTCTCCCCACCTCTCCTACACATTGACCTCCACATTGTCTGCACAATAAAGGGGGTCAGAGAGCCTCTGTGTGAGGTCAGTAGCAGAGTCTTGCATTAGCTATTGCACAATGGAAGGCAGCACTACCAAGTTTAATTGCGATCCTGCGATTCCCCAGCACCCAATCACTTTCCCACCGATACTGAGCACAGGCCATGCCCCTTGTGCACCCTTTGGTCTTGGCAGGCGACCAGCTCAGAGCCTTTGCTGGATAGTTTTAATTTTAATACCCTATTTATTTAGTTGCCTGACAGCTTGCTGATTTACCTGTGTACACATACTTTGTGGCTGTTTAAGCATATTTGCATGGATGATTACGCTTCAAGCAAGCTTATCCGTCATAATTAATGAGAGCTGTCGCTTTCAGAGAAGGATTTATTGACTTGATTTCTGCATGTAGACTATCTGGGAACCTAGTGTGGGGACGCAAACAGTCAGGGTATCCCATAAACTGGTAATTGAAGGAGATTCTGGGACTCCCTGTATCCTGGGATTAACATGGTACTGTTACCCCGATACTGACACTCCATGTACCCCCTTACTGACACACGCTGTACCCCGATACTGACACTCCATGTACCCCGTTACTGACACTACGTGTACCCCGATACTGACACTCCATGTACCCCCTTACTGACACTCCATGTACCCCCTTACTGACACTCCATGTACCCCGCTACTGACACTCCATGTACCCCGCTACTGACACTACATGTACCCCCTTACTGACACTCCCTGTACCCTCTTACTGACACTCCACGTACCCCGATACTGACACTCTCTGTATCCCAATACTGACACGCCCTGTACCCCGACACTGACACATACTGCACCCCAATACTGACACACACCGTACCCCGATACTGCCACTCATTGCACCCCGATACTGACACTCACTGTACCCCGATACTGATACTCACTCTACCACAACACTGGCACTCACTGTGCCCCCATACTGACACTCCATATACCCCAATACTGGCACTCCCTGTACCCCCTTACTGACACTCCATGTGCCCCAATAGTGACACTCCATGTACCCCGATACTGGCACTCCCTGTACCCCGATGCTGACACTCCTTGTATCCCGATACTGACACTCCCTGTACCCCAATACTGGACACTCCCTGTGCCCTGATACTAGACACTTCGTGTACCCCAATATTGACACTCACTGTACCCCGACACTGACACTCCATGTACCCCAATACTGACTCTCCCTGTGCCTTCTTACTGTCACTCACTGTAACCCAATACTGACACTCCATGAACCCCGATACTGGCACTCCATGTACCCGATACTGACACTCCCTGTACCCCGATACTGACTCTCCATGTACCCCGATACTGACACTCCATGTACCCCGATATTGACACTCCCTGTACTCCGATATTGACACTCCCTCTGCCCCGATACTGACACTCTCTGTACCCTGATATTGACACACCCTGTACCCCAATACTGATACACCCTGTATCCCAATACTGACACTCCCTGTGCCCTAATAGTGACACTCCCTGTACCCCGATACTGACACTCCCTGTACCCCAAAACTGGCACTCTGTACCCTGATATTGACATAAAAACATAGAAAATAGGAGCAGGAGTAGGCCATTCGGCCCTTCGAGCCTGCATTGCTATTCAATATGATCATGGCTGATCCTCTATCTCAGCACCGTTTTTCCCCATACCCCTTGACACCGTTTGTTTCTAGAAATCTATCTATCTCCCTCTTAAATATATTCAGTGACTTGGCCTCCACAGCCTTCTGTGGTAGAGAATTCCACAGGTTCACCACCCTCTGAGTGAAAACATTTCTCCTCATCTCGGTCCTAAATTTCCTACCCCGTATCCTGAGACTGTGACCCCTTGTTCTAGACTTCCCAGTCCCGGGGAAACACCCTCCCCGCGTCCAGTCTGTCCAACCCAGTCAGAATTTTATACGTTTCAATGAGATCCCCTCTCATTCTTCTAAACTCCAGTGAATACAGGCCCAGTCGACCCACTCTCTCCTCATACGACAGTCCTGCCATCCCAGGAATCAGTCTGGTGAACCTTCGCTGCACTCCCTCTATGGCAAGTATATCCTTTCTTAGGTAAAGAGACCAAAACTGCACACAATACTCCAGGTGTGGTCTCACCAAGGCCCTGTGTAACTGTAGTAAGACACCCTTGCTCAAACCCTCTTGCGATGAAGGCCAACATACCATTGGCCTTCCTAACTGCTTGCTGCACCGGCATGTTTGCTTTCAATGACTGGTGTACAAGGACATCCAGGTCCCTCTGTACATCGACACCTCCCAAGCCATCACCATTTAAATAATACTTTGTCCTTATGTTTTTCCTACCAAAGTGGCTAACTTCACATTTATCCACATTATACTGCATCTGCCATGTGTTTGCCCACTCATTCAACCTATCTAAATCACCTTGCAGCATCTTTGCATCCTCCTCACAACTCACAACCCCACCTAGTTTTGTGTCGGCAGCAAACTTGGACACTCCCTGCACCCCGATACTGACACCGCCTGTACCCCAATACTGACACCCCTGTACCCAGATACTGACATCCCTGTACCCCGATGCTGGTGCTCCCTGTACCCCAATGCTGACACCCTGTACCCCAATACTGACACCCCTGTACCCAATACTGACACCCCTGTACCCCAATACTGACACCCCTGTACGCTGATACTGACACTCCCTGTACCCCAATACTGACACCCCTGTACCCCGATACTGACACCTCTGTATGCTGATACTGACACCCCTGTACCCCGATACTGACACTCCCTGTACCCAATACTGACACCCCTGTACCCAATACTGATACCCCTGTACCCCAATACTGACACCCATGTACGCTGATACTGACACTCCCTGTACCCCCAATACTGACACTCCCTGTACCCCAATACTGACACCCCGGTATCCCAATACTGACACCCCTGTGCCCCAATACTGCCACTCCCTGTACCCCAATACTGACACCCCTGCACCCCAATACTGACAATCCGTGTACGCTGATACTGATACCCCTGTACCCCAATACCGACACCCCTGTACCCCAATACTGCAACTCCCTGTATCCCAATACGGACACTCCCTGTACCCCAACACTGACACCCATGTACCCCGATACTGACACCCCCTGTATGCTGATACTGACATCCCTGTACCCCGATACGGACACTCCCTGTACCCCAATACTGACGCCCCCTGTACCCAATACTGACAACCCCTGTACCCAATACTGACACCCCCTGTACGCTGATACTGACACTCCATGTACCCTGATACCAACACTCTCTGTACCCCGATACTGACACTCGTTGTACCCCAATACCGACACCCCTGTACCCCGATACTGACACCCCATGTACACTGATACTGCGACCCTTGTACCCCGATACTGACACTCCCTGTACCCCAATACTGACACCCCTGTACCCAATACTGACACCCCCTGTACGCTGATACTGACATTCCATGTACCCTGATATTGACACTCGTTGTACCCTGATACCGATACTCGTTGTACCCTGATACTGACACTCCATGTACCAGAATATTGACACTTCCTGCACCCCTACAATGACACACCCTGTACCCCAAAACAGACACTCCCTGCACTCCGATACTGACACTCCCTGAACCCCGATACTGACACTCCCTGTACCTCAATACTTACACACCCTGTACCCCGATACTGACACTCTCTGTGCCCCGATACTGACACTCTCTGTGCCCCGATACTGACACTCCCTGTATCTCAATACTGACACACCCTGTACCCCAATACTGACACTCCTTGCACCTCAATACCGACACTCTCTGTACCTCAATACTGACACACCCTGTACCCCAATACTGACACTCCCTGTACCCCAATACTGGCGCTCTCTGTAACCCAATACTAACACTCCCTGTACCCCGATACTGACACTCCCTGTACCCCAATACGGACGTGCTCTGTACCCCAATACTGACACTCCCTGTACCCTGATACTGACACTCCCTGTACCCCAATACTGACACTCTCTGTACCCCGATACTGACACTCCCTGTACCCAGACACTGACACTCTCTGTACCCCAACACTGACACTCCCTGTACCTCAATCCTGTGATTGGGGTCTGCAGGGGACCCCGATGTGTGTGGACGTGGGACCCACCATTATCCATGTGGAGATGTAGCCTGTGTTGGTGGAGAGAATGGACGGAGCTTGCAGAGTTTGGCCGCTGGGATTCTGGCTATTGTCTCCAAGTTCAGGAACTGACAGCTGCCATCAGTGAAGGCGCAGGTCGCGGGCCCAGCACAACAAGCCCCGGCCTCAGCCCTTCACCTCCCAGAGCACCATCCCGCCCCAGGGAAACATGGGAGGCGACCCCAGGCTGCCCAGTGACAGCTCCTGTATCCCGCTCCCGGATCCCGCTTCCGGACAGGGTCCTGCTCCCGGATCCCGCTCCCAGATCCCACTCAGGAACAGGGTTCTGCTCCCTGACAGGGTACTGCTCCCGGATCCCACTCCCGGACAGGGTCCCACTCCTGGAGAGGGTCCCGCTCCCGGACAGGGTCCCACTCCCGGATCCTGCTCCCAGATCCCGCTCAGGGACAGGGTCCCGCTCCCGAATAGGGTCCCACTCACAGATCCCGCTCCCGGATCCCACACCTGGATCCCAATCCCAGACAGGATCCCATTCCCGGATCCCGCTCCTGGACAGAGTCCCGCTCCCGGATTCCACTCCCGGATCCCGCTCCCAGATCCCAATCTCGGACAGGGTCCCGGATCCAGCTCCAGGATCCCACTCCCAGATCCCGCTCCCGGACAGGGTCCCGGATCCCACTCCCGGATCCTGCTCCCGGACAGGGTTCCGGATCCCGCTCCCGGATCCCAATCCCGAATGCTGCTCCCGGACAGGGTCCCAGATCCTGCTCCCGGATCCCGCTCCCGGACAGTGTCCCGGATCCCACTCCCGGATCCCAATCCCGAATCCCGCTCCCGGACAGGGTCCTGGTCTTGGTATCTCAGTCCCATCAGCCTTCTGTAGAACATAAGCAGCCAATCATCTCTGGTGATACTGGCCCTTGGGTTGGATCAAGGAGAAGCAATACAATAGGTGAAGGAATGTCACAGTTACCCCCAGACTTGGCTGGTCTTCACTTTGCTGCTTGTTGTATTACTGTTGACAAATGTTGCAGTGAGGGAGCATTTGGGAAATGAATTATAATATCATTAGATTTGAAGGAGAGTTGAAAAGGGATCAGGGGCAGGTAGCTAAGTCAGTAAATGAGCAGTGGGAGGCGGTCACCGTGGAGGGGAGCTCGTTGTGTAGGGACCAGACAATTCTCATGAGGAAAGGAAGGGCAGCCAAAGCTGGAGCTGGCTGGATGACTAAGGGTCGAGGCCCAGGTTTAGCCGACTTGCTGCTGCTAATGGTCAGCGGCTCTTGCAGCAGCCACCATGTTGGGCAGGTGGGCAGTGCTGCTCTGCCAGTGCTCGCTCCAGAAATGAGAATGAGGCAGATTGTGACGTCAGAGAGTGTGCACGGGCTGCCATCCTCTCTTAGCCATGACCAGCTGACGAGGCGTTCAGCAGCCCCGGCAGCGCTATTTAAAGGGGTCAGCACCAACAGGCACTTGTAGTGTATGGAGAAAGAGTCAGACTGAACACTGAGAAAGTAACCTGTGACCTTAGTCTTTTATTGCAGGTCTCCAGAGTGCCTCTCCAACCCGTGAAGCTTCCTCAAATACCTCCTCTTCCGCTCCCAAGGGATTATGGGATCCCTTGGGACTCCAGGGGATGAGCCCTCTGCTGGCTGTACAGAGTAAATACAAGTATACATATATAACAACACTCCCCCCACCCCACCCCACCTTGCTCTGGTTGATCGTCTCGGTGTGAAAGCTGGTGTTGTTGAATCATTTGTTGGGCCCTCGCTGGGCTGCTGTGCAGCTGGCCTTGCTAGGCTGCCTGGTGTGTTGGGTTCTGCAGGGCTGCTGTGGATAATGGGTTCTGCTTCGTGGTCAACCGTGGTGTCGGTTGCAACTGGTGTGTATGTTGGGGGATCAAAAAAGGTAGGGTCCAAGGTGGGTTGCTCAGGATAGTCCGTGAATCTGAGTTTGATTTGGTCCAAGTGTTTCCAGTGAATGAGTCCATTTGAAAGTTTGACCCAAAACACTCTGCTCCCCTCTCTGGCCACGACAGTGCCTGGAAGCCACTTGGGACCTTGTCCATAATTCAATACAAATATAGGATCATTGACTTCAATCTCGTGTGACACATTTGCGCTATCATGGTATGTACTTTGTTGAAGCCGCCTGCTCTCTACCTGTTCATGTAGATCAGGGTGAACTAACGAGAGCCTTGTCTTAAATGCTCTTTTCATGAGCAGTTCAGCAGGTGGGATCCCAGTGAGTGAATGGGGTCTCGTGCGGTAGCTAAGCAGGACTCGAGATAGGTGAGTATGCAGTGAGCCTTCAGTTACCTTCTTCAAGCCTTGCTTGATGGTTTGCACTGCTCTCTCTACCTGACCATTGGTTTAAACGAGGCAGATGTGACATGTTTGATCCTGTTACGGGTCATGAATTCTTTGAACTCAGCACTGGTAAAACATGGCCCATTGTTGCTCACCAGGACATTGGGTAGGCAGTGTGTGACAAACGTGGCCCGCAGGCTTTCAGTAGTGGCAGCAGACATGCTAGCCGACATTTTCTTACATTCAATCCACTTGGAGTACGCTTCTACAACCACAAGGAACATTTTACCCAAGAATGGGCCTGCATAGTCGACGTGCACCCTAGACCACGGTTTGGAGGGCCAAGACCATAAGCTTAGTGGCACCTCCCTGGGTACATTGCTTAACTGTGAGCATGTATTACATCTATGAACGCAAGACTCTAAGTCCGCATCGATACCGGGCCACCACACATGGGATCTGGCTATCGCTTTCATCAATACAATGCCTGGGTGGGTGCTGTGGAGGTCATTGATGAAGGTGTCTCTGCCCTTACATAGAAATATACAAACATAGAAAATAGGTGCAGAAGTAGGCCATTCGGCCCTTCGAACCTGCACCGCCATTCAATGAGTTCATGGCTGAACATGCAACTTCAGTACCCCATTCCTGCTTAACTTGGGAACCACTACACGATTGCCCCACAGAAGGCAGTCTGGCTGTATAGACATTTCATCTTTGCGCCGCTGGAACGGCTTTATCTCTTCCTGCATTTCCACTGGGACACTGGACCAGCTCCCGTGAAGCACACAGCTTTTGACTAGGGATAATAAGGGGTCCTGGCTTGTCCAGGTTTTGATCTGCCGGGCAGTGACGAGCGATTGCTCACTCTCAAATACTTCCATAACCATGGCTAAATCTGCGGGCTGCGCCATTTCCACTCCCGTGGTGGGCAATGGCAGCCTACTGAGAGCATCGGCACAGTTTTCTGTGCCTGGCCTGTGGCGGATGGCGTAGTTGTATGCAGACAATGTGAGCGCCCCTCTCTGAATGCGGGTCGATGAATTGGTATTTATCCCTTTACTCTCGGAAACAGGGATATGAGTGGCTTATGGTCAGTTTCCAATTCAAATTTTAGCCCAAACAGGTATTGATGCATTTTCTTTACCCCATAGACATACCCTAACGCTTCTTTTTCAATCATGCTGTAGGCTCTCTCAGCCTCAGACAGACTCCTGGATGCATAAGCAACCGGTTGCAGTTTCCCGAAATCATTAGTTTGTTGCAATACACACCCGACGCTATATGACGACGCATCACATGCTAGTACCAAACGCTTACATGGATCATACAACACAAGCAATTTGTTTGAGCATAACAATTTTCTCGCTTTTACAAAGGCATTTTCTTGGCTTTTGCCCCAAACCCATTCATCCCCTTTTCGTAGTAAGACATGTAGTGATTCTAACAGTGTGCTGAGACCCGGTAAGAAGTTACCAAAGTAGTTCAAAAGTCCCAGAAATGACCGCAGCTCCATCACGTTCTGTGGCCTCGGTGCGTTCTCGATTGCCTCCGTCTTCGCGTTGGTGGGCCTGATGCCGTCCGCCGCAATCCTCCTTCCCAGGAACTCCACTTCAGGCGCCAGGAAAACGCACGTCTAGCGTTTTAACCTGAGCCACACGCGGTTAAGTCGACTAAGAACCTCCTCGTGGTTCTGCAGATGTTCGACTGTGTTCTGATCTGTGACCAAGATGTCGTCTTGGAAGACCATGGTGTGCGGGACCGACTTCAGTAAACTTTCCATGTTTCTCTGGAATATCGCCGCTGCTGATCGAATTCCAAACGGGCATCTGTTATAAATAAAAAGACCTTTGTGCGTGTTGATGCAGGTGAGGCCCTTCGATGATTCCTCCAGTTCCTGTGTCATGTAGGCTGAGGTCAGATCCAGCTTTGTGAATGTCTTTCCTCCTGCCAGCGTTGCAAAGAGGTCGTCGGCCTTTGGTAGTGGGTATTGGTCCTGCAGGGAGAAACGATTGATAGTTACTTTGTAATCACCACAGATTCTGACAGTGCCGTCTCCCTTGAGGACTGGCCCACTCGTTGAACTCAATCGGTGAAATTATGCCCTCTCGTTGCAGCCGATCTTCACTTTTGCTCCTGAGAATTTCCCGATGCCTGATTCGAACAGCGAAGGGAACTTGTTTAAGACCTGGACACACGAAGTGTCGTCAGCGGACGATAGCGCTCGGACGTTGTCCCGGTTCCAACGTATTGTTCCCAGCCAGTTCCTGTCGAGCAGCGTGGGACCATCGCCCGGTACCACCCAGCGTGGTAGCTTGTACACCGCTCCATCATAGGAGACCTTTACGGTAGCACGTAAGCCCATTTGAAATTATAACAGGAAGACCCATGTCGCTGCCAGGAACTATCGATTTACGAAAAGCTGATGTTCACTGAATGAGTGACACTTTGTTATCATACTGTCAGAACTTAACCAATGCTATTAGTTCGGTTTCCCGACAGGTATCGGCAGCTTGGGGTAATTCACCCGAAGGAGGACACAACATCATCCCGGGAGTCTGGGTGTATGTGAAAAAGTTACATAAAGAGCCTTTGGGTGCCAAGTGGGAGGGGCCTTACCAAGTGTTATTGACCACCCAGGCAGCTGTTAAAGTCCAAGGAAAGAAAGCCTGGATCCACGCCTCACACGTTAAACGAGCACCCGTAACTGAAGCTGAAATCTGATAAGGACAATTACTTTTTGCCAAAATGTATAAATGTACTGTATTATTGATTGTAGGTATTCGAGGCATTTGCCTACTTCTTACTAGCCGACCCTCTGCACCAAAGGGAAATAGTAGGGTAGCAAGGGAATTACATGTAAATACTTTTTTATATATGTCATACATTTATGCCAAACAAGGTAACATTTCTAGTTGTTGGGTGTGTGCGCATATTCCTATTCACTCAAAGGGAGGGATTCCCTTGAGGCCAGTTCCGTTGAATATCTCGGAAATTGCTGAGTGGATAATTAATCAAAACAAAACAAGTAATGCATTTCAGGATACGGAAAACTGGGCACGTAAATGGAAGTCAGCAGGTTACAATCTGACTACCTTTGAAGGGGGGGTACCAACTGTACTACAATAATTCCTAACGGCCCCCATTTTTTGTTATCACGAATACAACGGGAATAGGAAGACCGGGGGAATCGGTCTGTCTGATTAGAAACATCAAAGGAGGCCAAAATATGGGGTATAGTAACTGCTCCCGGAATTATAATATAATCAAGCCACGGAACCGTCCAAACTGGGCCGATGTGGGAGTTCTTAACGTAATGGGGATTCTGAATAAAACAGATGGAAAAGCCTGGACAGGCCCCGGAGTGTTGCTGACAAAGAAACAGCTAACATTCATTGCATATAAGGGCACCGATTGGGTGTGTGGCCACAAGGCCTACCCTTGGCTGCCCCAGAATTGGACGGGATCCTGCTATTTAGCCTACATTGTGCCTTATATGGATCATATAAAGTCACTGTCGGAACATCTGCACCGTCCTAAGAGAGCTATCACAGAAACAGAGAGGTTCTTTGCCATTCTGATCTCTGGGTATGGGACCGCCAAACTGGCAAGGGAATCCATTAACATGGCATCTGTTGTGGAATGGGTAGCCAATGATAGCTCAGAGGCCCTAGTTAAAATCAATGCAGAAATAGTAGCAATCCACACAGTAGCCCTACAGAATAGACTGGCCCTTGATTACATCCTGGCTGAAAAGGGAGGTACTTGTGTCCTACTCGGAACTGAGTGTTGCACATATATCCCAGATAGCTCCGAAGAAATGACCCACTTAGCGGAACATATCGAAAAGGAGGTAGAAAAACTTAAGCAACCCCCATCATTCACTTTGTGGAGCAGGGCCACTGGATGGCTAGGTTCAATAGGAACTTCATTGGTGGAAGGTTTAATTCTATTCGTTGTAATTACTTTACTTTTATATTGTTTGTTTATGTTGATTAAATGTTGTTGCGACCAGGCGGCTGTAGCTGCTGTCCCGCAGGTGAGACACCTTGCAGGTCCCAGCAGACCGTCTGTACGTGGCACAAGGGTATGTTGTTTATTGGTTGAATTAAGATATTGATTTGGATTAAATTGGAATGAGGTTAATTAACCTACTAAAACCAGACTTCCATTGTGGCCACGATGGAATTCAGGGTGATGTAAATTAGTGTGGAAGCTACTAGTTCTGATATGTGGTGAAACACATCAACAAATTTTAGAAGGAAACTCTATTAACATGTATGAAATTATTTTGTAGAATGTTTAATCAGTAATGCCTGATGTTTTATGATTCAGTTTGTGAAAGAATCAAAGGGGGGATTGATAGAGAATATTGATAGAGAATTCAAACAGGCTGCAGACAGGCTGCAAAGTTGAGAAAACACAGAACCCATGTCTACGTGCAACTGAGCACATTGCATTAAATATAGAAACATAGAAAATAGGTGCAGGAGTAGGCCATTCGGCCCTTCGAGCCTGCACCGTCATTCAATTAGTTCATGGCTGAACATGCAACTTCAGTACCCCATTCCTGCTTTCTCGCCATACCCCTTGATCCCCCTAGTAGTAAGGACCTGCACACCGCAGGTAACCAGGTATAAAAGGGAGCTCACCTCTTGGTGTCCTCACTCTGGGAGCTGCAATAAACGGACTAAGGTCACGACAGTTCAAGTACTATACCCTTACCTCGTGGAGTCATTATTAGAGTGATTGCATAGACGAAACAGTTGGCCATCTATCGCTGATTCTGGGGTTCACAGAATACTCCAGGAGAAAGGGCTACGTTGTCTTCCCTCTGAACAGAGAGAAGCAGGACGAGCCCACATGTGTCATTGCAAAGGATATAGGGATTTCCCATGGTGCAGGGTGCCATCAACTGCACACACGTGGCTTTGCGGGCACCGTATGCCAATCCTGAGATGTTCCGTAACCGCAAAGGCTACCACTCACTTAATGTGAAGTTGTTGTGCAACCATGCCCTGTGCATCATGATGGTGAATGCCCGCTATGCTGGCAGCAGTCATAATGCCTTCATCCCAAGCCAGTCTAGTGTGCCAGCAATCTTCCAGAAACCACCTCAAACCCAAGGATGGTTGCTCGGAGACCAGGGCTATCCACTCTGCCGAGCTGATGACTCCCCTCCGTAACCCTAACACTCGTGGCCAGCACTCACATAACGACAACCATACTGACACCAGGAACATCATTGAGCAGATCATCAGGGTGCTCAAGCAACGGTTCCACATGCCTTGACTGCCTAGGAGGAGCCCTCCTGTACTCGTCAGAGCAGATCTCCCAACTTGTGCTCGTCTGCTGCAGGCCCCACAACTTGGGCATCATACGGGCACACCCCTTGCCACCAGGGACCGTAGGACCACCTCAGGAGGGCACAGCCCTTGCCACCAGGGACTGCAGGACCACCTCAGGAGGGCACAGCCCTTGCCACCAGGGACTGCAGGACCACCTCAGGAGGGCACACCCCTTGCCACCAGAGACCGTAGGACCACCTCAGGAGGGCACAGTCCTTGCCACCAGGGACTGCAGGACCACCTCAGGAGGGCACAGCCCTTGCCACCAGGGACCGTAGGACCACCTCAGGAGGGCACACCCCTTGCCACCAGGGACCGTAGGACCACCTCAGGAGGGCACAGCCCTTGCCACCAGGGACCGTAGGACCACCTCAGGAGGGCACAGCCCTTGCCACCAGAGACCGTAGGACCACCTCAGGAGGGCACAGCCCTTGCCACCAGGGACTGCAGGTCCACCTCAGGAGGAGCAAGAGGAAAAGGACAAGGAGGAAAATTAGGAAGAGGAGGGAGGGAGGCTGGCAGTAAATCTCCATTCCAGATGGGCTGTCCATCAGACTCCAATGTGAATGATACCCCAGATCCCCATTGGTCATACCATCCCTCTGTCATGGAACATCACAGCATTGTCCTGGGCACAAAGCTGAAATGAGAGCCATCACAAAATGCACATTCCAAACAAAAATCATAAATTTATCCGAATGCAATCAAAATAACAATATCAACTAATCACCCCTGTGCATTCCCTTTTGTCGTATGACAGTGTTTGTCATTCATGTGTCTTTACCTACTCGAGTGCTCCCCAGTAGTTGCAGCATGGCTGGTGGAAGGCTGCTGTCTTTCAGTGGAGAAGATTACAGATGGCCTTGCTGGATGATCTCGAGCAACTCTGGCCCTAGTAGGTCCAGTTGTAGAGTGCACCACCTTGGCATGGGCGGCAGTCTGAGCTGGCTGGATAATAGGCAGCAGCAAGGGCAATGGCGGAGTGGCAGTGGTGGGAGTAAGAATGCTGTCATCCTGAGAGAATAGCTGTCGGTGTGTGCAAGGTGTGAGATGTGGGTGAGTGGTAAGGTTATGAGTGTGAAGTGAAGCTACGATTGTGAAGTTTGAGTGGCGATAGCTAGAGATCTTTAGTCAGTGAGTGCTGGGTGTGGTGCATTGAGCAGTATGTGAGGCTTGTTGTGCAGGTGGGGGATATGGGACTTGCTGAAGTCTTTGCTCATCTTCTCCAGACGTGTGAAGTAATTAAACTTTTTCTGGCACTGGGTCCAGGTCCTTGGGACCACACTGTTGGCTATGACGGAGTTAGATATCTCCTACCAGAGCCTTCTGCATATGGCCTTGGATGGCCTCCTGCCACTCTGCGGGAACAGGACAGCTCGCCTTCATTGTACTTCCTGCTCGCCCCCTTAGTTGCTGAGCCATGGCTTGCTCCACAATGAGATGCTTCTGCAACAAAACACACGCCCTTTCAGTGCAGAGAGCTCTGCCAAACATTACTGGCCAGTAGACTGCATCCAATATTGGCCCCCCTGTTGAGCTCTAAGCCAATCAGCAGCGCGATTAGTGCTGAGGTCAGCGCTCCAATCATTATAATGAGCACTTCATACAGCAATTTGAATGGGCACAGGCAGATTAGAATGAGACAGAAAAAAAGGCTTATGACAACAGTAAGGTTCATAATCATAGAATCATCGCATTGTCCAGCACAGGAGGGTAGTCAGTCCAGTGAGTCTGACTGGTTCTTTCAAAGAGCAATCCAGTTCATTCGACTTTCCCCACAGCCCGGCAACTTTTTCTACTTCAAATACTTATCCAATTTTCCTTTGAAGGCCACTACTGAATCTGTTTCCACCGGCCTATCAGGCAGCGCACTCCAGATTCGTTGTGTAAATGTTTTGCCTCTGTTTTTTTGCTGTCGGAAATCGAGCAAAATGCAGAAAGTGCCAAGGAGACGTGATAAAGTAAATGAGGGGCAAAGAAAATGTGTGAAAAAGTTTGTGGGTAACATAGAGAGAAAGGAACCCAAAAAGTATTTTATCGACATATAAATAGTAACATGGATAGTCAAAGAAAGAGAGGGGCCGATTAGGGACAAAAAAGGAAATCGTCTCGTGGAGGCTGAGGGCATTGGCTGAGATACTAAATTACGACAGGTTAGACCTGTCTGCTCCGGCACATTTGGGATCTGATCCGTGCCGGACCAGAGAATATTCCCAACCACAGAAGGTCAACTGGTGACAACGACCCGGACATGTTCTGCGCATGCGCGGGATGAGAAGCAGCGTGGCGCAGAGAGAGAGAGAGAGATGGGGGCTGGGGGGTAGAGAGAGTAGGGGGATGGGGGGGGAGGAAGAGAGAGAGTCCCGGGGGGGGGGGAGGGGGGAGAGAGATATCCGGGGGGGCGGGGAGGGGTGGGGGAGAGAGCCTGGGACCAGGCCCAGCTTTGGCACCTCATTTAGCCACCTGCCCTGCCCTGCCTTGCCCTGGCCCACTTACCTCAATGAACCGCGCGGGACACCACCCATACCGGGACTGAGGCTGGAGCAGGGACGCCCGGACTGCAGAGATACAACTTGTCACTTGCATCTGTCTTCACTAGAGACCAGGCTGCCTCAGTCACTGTAAAGGAGGACACAGTGAGAAACGAGACAAGTAAAGAGCTGTAAACGGCAACTGAAGAAACATTAGCAGCAATTGCTGTCCCAACAAGTTGGAGCAAAGCGGTCACCCAGTCTGCGTTTGGTCTCCCCAATGTAGACGAGACCGCACCATGAGCAGGGAATACAGTATACTAAACTGAAAGAAGTACAAGTAAATCACTGTTTCACACAGAAGGAGTGTTTGGGGCCCAGGACAGTGGGAAGGGAGGAGGTGAAAGGGTTAGGTTAGGGTTAGAGTTAGGGTTAGGGTTTGGGTTAGGGTTAGAGTTAGAGTTAGGGTTTGGGTTTGGGTTAGGGTTAGGGTTTGGGTTTGGGTTTGGGTCCCATGGCCTGCACAGGAAGGTGCTGTGGGATGGGGAGTGTGTTGGGGGTGTTGGAAGAGAAGACCAGGGTGTCATTGAGGGAACAGTCCTTTCAGAATGCTGAAAGGGGAGGGGAGGGGAAGATATTTTTGGTGGTAGCATCGTGCTGGAGGTGGTCCAATGAATGAGGAGGCTGGTGGGGTCGGAGGTGAGGACAAGAGGAGCCCGATTGTGATTCTGCGAGGGAGGGTAAGGGGTGATGGCAGAAGTGCAGGAAACAGGATGGACATGGTCGAGGGCCATGTTAACCATGGTGGAGGGGATTTCTCGATCGAGAAAAATGTTTCTATGTAAGACATATCGGAAGCTTTAGTGAGGAAGGTGTCGTTAGAACAGATGTAATGGTGACGGAGAAAATGGGAGAACGGAATAGAGTCCTTACAGGAAGCAAGGTGGGAGGAGTGTGTAATGAAGGTAGCTGTGGGGTCAGTGGGCTTATAGTGGATGTTCGTCGATAGACTATCCCTAGATATGTAGATAGAGAAGGCGAGGAAGGGAAGGGTAGATGGACTATGTGAAAGTGAGTGAGGGGGTGGAAATTTGAAGCAAATTTGCTGAAATTTTCCAGTTCAGGATGAAAGCAAGAAGCGGCATCGCTACAGCCACCAATATACCGGAAATTATTACAAGGGTTGTGACCTGAGTAGGACTGGAACAAAGAAGGTTCCATGTATCTCTCGGAGAGGCGGGCATAGCTAGGACCCATGCTGGTTCCCATAGCAACACCTTTCATTTGGAGGAAGTGAGTGGAGTTAAAGGAGAAGTTGTTCAATGTGAGAACAAGTTCAGCCGGGTGGAGGAGGGTGGGGGATGGGGACTGGTTGGGCCTCTGCTCGAGGAAGAAGCGGAGCACCCTCAGGCCATCCTGGTGGGGGATGGAAGTGTAGAGAGATTGGCTGTCTGTGGTGAAAAGGAGACGGTTGGGGCCGGGAAACTGGAAACTGTTAAAGTGACGGAGGGTGTCGGAGGAGTCGCGGATGTAGGTGGGAAGAGACTGGACAAGGGGAGAAAATATCGAGCTGAAAGAGGAAGAAATCAGTTACGTGAGCAAGAACAGACTGAAACGATGGGTCTACCGGGGCAGTCCTGTTTGTGGATCTTGGGAAGGAGGCAGAAGTGGGCTGTGCGGGGTTGGGGAACTATGAGGTTGGTGGCTGTGGAGAGAAGATCTCCAGAGGAGATGAGATCAGTGAGGGTCTGGGAAATGATGGTTTGATGTTCGGTAGTGGGGTGATGGTCCAGGGGGAGGTAGGAGGAGGTGTCAGAGAGTTGGTGATCAGCCTCTGCAAGGTAGAGGTCGGTTCGCCAAACAACAACATGCCACCCCTGTCAGCAGGTTTAATGTCAAGGTAGGGGTTGGATCTGAGCGAGCGGAGTGCTGCAAGTTCAGAGCGAGGTGGGTTGGAGTGAGCGAGGGGAGCAGAGACGGCTGATGCACGCTGGCAGTTCCCAATGAAAAGATCCAGAGAGGGTCAGAGGCCAGAGGGAGGGGTCCAGGTAGAGCGAGAATTCTGAAAATGGGAGAAAGGGTCAGCTGTGCGGGGGAAGACTCCTGGCCGAAGAAGAGGGCACGGAGGCGAAGACGGCGGAAAAAGATTTTTGGTTAAAGCTCCGGATGAGGCAAAGGATGAAATGGAAGTGCGGACCAGGACAGCTCTGAGACAGAGTGAGTTGGTGCTGCTGAAGAGAGAGGGTGAGAGTGTGCATGTGGTGACACAGGGTACTGATCATGAATATCAGGATGCAAGAGCACTGGTTCGAGGAACGCTGAATAACTCGGAGATATCTGTAATCCTGTTTGAATACAAAACATGAAGGGGAGAATTTCAGTTGGAATCCACGTGGATTAAGTCTGAGGCGGAGACAGTCACTGAGGCAGTAGGTACGCTGTGAAAGTGAGTTTTGGCAGATACCTGATCAAATACGTGACGGGAAACAGAAAGCAATGAAGGTGAACAAAATAAAAGGCAAACGGAAGTCCTGTCAGAGAGGACAGCGGAATGTCTTCAAGGTGGGCATTCCTGCAAAAGAAGTGGCCGTGAATTAAATACTAACATAAAGGCAAAATACCTCAGGTGTTGGAAATCTGAAATCGATAGAGAAAATGCTGGAAATACTCAGCAGGTCAGGCAGCATCTGTGGAGAGAGAAAGAGAGTTAATGTTTCAGGTCGTTGACCAAAAATTGACCGTGTAGTTGATAATAAAGCAAGCTGCGGACTGCAGGAACTGGTCAGGTGGGCAGAACAGTGGCAAATGGAATTCAATCCGGAGAAGTGTGAGGTAGTGTATTTGGGGAGGGTTAACGAGGCAAGGGAATAAACGATGAATGGTAGGACACTGAGAAGTGTAAAGGAATACAGAGACCTTGCAGTGCTGATCCACAGATCCCTGTCGGTAGCAGGACAGGTAGATAAGGTGGTTAAGAATGCATATGGGATATTTTTCTTTATTAGCTGGGACAGAGAATACAAGAGCAAGGAGGTTATGCTTGAACGATATAAAACATTAGTTAGGCCACAGCTAGAGTATTGTGTGCAGTTCCGGTCACCACTTTACAGAACAGACGTAATTGCACTAGAGGGATTTACAAGGATGTTGCTTAGACTGGAGAATTTTAGCTATGAGGACAGATTGGATAGGTTAGGGTTAGGGCAGAGAAAGTGAGCAGGGGAGGAAAGAACAAAAGGGAAGTTTTCTGATAGGGTGGAAGGCAGGAGAAAGTAAAGAAAAGAAAGACTTGCATTTATATCGCGCCTTTCATGACCACCGGACGTTTCAAATCACTTTACAGCCAATGAAGTACTTTTGGAGTGTAGTCACTGTTGTAATGTAGGAAACCCGGCAGCCAATTTGTGCACAGCAAGCTCCCACACACAGCAATGTGATAATGGCCGGATAATCTGTTTTAGTGATGTTAATTGAGGGATAAATATTGGCCCCAGGACACTGGGGATAACTCCCCTGCTCTTCTTCAAAATAGTGCCATAGGATCTTTTACATCCACCTGAGAGAGCAGACGGGACCTCGGTTTAACGTCTAATCTGATAGACGACACCTCCGACAGTGCAGCGCTCCCTCAGTACTGCCCCTCCGACAGAGCGGCGCTTCTTCAGTACTGCCCCTCCGACAGTGCGACGCTCCCTCAGTACTGCTCCTCTGACAGTGCGGCACTCCCTCAGTACTGCCCCTCCGACAGTGCGGCACTCCCTCAGTACTGCCCCTCCGACAGTGCGGCACTCCCTCAGTACTGCTCCTCTGACAGTGCGGCACTCCCTCAGTACTGCCCCTCCGACAGAGCGGCGCTTCTTCAGTACTGCCCCTCCGACAGTGCGGCACTCCCTCAGTACTGCCCCTCCGACAGAGCGGCACTCCCTCAATACTGCCCCTCCGACAGTGCGGCACTCCCTCAATACTGCCCCTCTGACAGTGCGGCACTCCCTCAGTACTGCCCCTCCAACAGTGCGGCACTCCCTCAGTACTGCCCCTCCGACAGTGCGGCGCTCCCTCAGTACTGCCCCTCCGACAGTGCGGCGCTCCCTTAGTACTGCCCCTCCGACAGTGCGGCTCTCCCTCAGTACTGCACTGGAGTGACAGCCTAGATTTATGTGCTCAAGTCCCTGGAGTGGGATTTGAACCCACAACCTTCTGTCTCAGAGGAGAGTGTGCTACGCACTTTAAAAAAAATATATATTATTTATTCAACATACAAAACATTTATAACATTGCGATCATTCCATTGGATCACACAAATCCTGTCCGCCCCTCAGCACAGCCGCTCCTCCAACACATTAACATCAAAACCTGAAGTTTAATTTGTCTTCCGTAACATATATTAATCTATTGTACTTTAAAAATTGATCATAAACAAACCTTCCAAACTCGGATATCCTCATCCCAAAAGTTTTTTTTCAGACACAACAGGTCCGTGCCTTTAAACACTGCAACAACTACTGGATTTTCCTCTCCCCCTCGGTCCGAGACCAATGTAATCATGGCTCTTAATAAAGGAAGTGTGCCTGATAATCCCCCCCATCAATTCATCTCCGGCTCTTCCCTCCCCAGACCCTCGGGCAGCCTGCAGCCACCTGATTGAACCTTCCCTGCCGGTTCAGCCTCTCCCTTACATTAGGATTAGGCTGAGGAGCTGCCCCTTCTCCCTCCTTCTGCCCCTCACTAACCTTTCCCTTTCCACATGATGCTCCCTCACCCCCCAATTCCATGTCTCCATCCGCCTCGGATTCCTCACTCTCGAGCTCTTTTGTAATCTCCTGTCCCTGCTCCCCGTCAGATACAGAATCTTCCTTAGAGTGTCCTCCTGCTATCAAGGTTTCTCCAACAGTGCCACTCCCTTCGGCCTCACCTCTCCGTTTCTTCTCTCTCTGGGACAATGGCAAGTATCCACCCATCTTGCTCCCTTTTGGCATCTTTGTCTTCTGTCCTGCTGCCCCTCTAAGGCTCCTGCCTCTAGCACCCTTTCCTGGTCTTGCCCCTCCTGCTCCCCGTGATGTCTGACTCCCCGTCTTTCTTTGAGTACTTACACTCCCCCCACGGACACCCAATTCTTTAGGGAGAGGCGATCCATATCGTGGCTCGACTCTGCCCCTGACCTCTGCTGCCCACCGTTGTCCTTTTCCACCGTACTTGGAGCAGTTTCTACCATCTCCATCCTGTTTTCTGCTCCGCAATTTTCTGCCTCTTCTTGCATTCTTTCCTCATTCCGTTCGACGGCTGTGTCCTCCGCCTGCTCTGGCCACTCCACTCATACCTACTGCTCCTTCTCCCATATCCTCATCACTCAACGAGCTAAGGAGCTTCCATCTGCTTCACACTCACAGCGGGTGGGGCCTTTATGACAAACCCCACAGCTCACTGCCTTGCAGTTCGAGCAATGTGTCCCGACTTGCCACAGTTATAACAGTGCAGGTCTGGACAGCTTCTTACTGGATGGTCGTGTCCAAGGCAGTAATAGTAAACCTTCACCTGGTTATCATGCAATACCCATAGATAGTGCACTCCTTCCATTGTCTTGAATTTCATGCTGTAGGGTAATGACCTCACCCCCTCTGGGAAACGTACCTTTACATAACAGATTGCTGGATAGTATCTCCCCTTTATTACTGACCAAAGTTTGATGTCCCATGATTCCAACCTTTTTATCAGCACATTGTCCTCAACATAAACGGGCAGGTTTAAGAATGAGACCACCAGCGCTTCGGAATATAGCAGAGATACATCCAAGTAATTCTCACCAACCTTCAGGCTCAGTAAAAGTCTGTCCACTTTCTCTCGGCCACTGACCATCACTTCGACCCCAACATTCAGCTTTGGTCGGCAAGCAATGCACCTTCCCTCACCGCAGTCCTCATGTACGGCCTGGATAATATCCCAAGCTCGCATCTCCTTATCCTGGCACTGAACCACCTGGGGTCTCGGTCTAAATCTTTGGGCCTTTTATTCTCCCCTCTCAAGACATTCTCTCCCCTGATTAAATTCACACTGGGAGCATTGTCCTCTGAGAGGCCCGGCACTACAGGCCCCACCGCAGCAAGTGGTTGATGTTTATGCACCAAAAAGTTCCTAAAATTTGAAAAAAAAACAAAAATCCACCTCTAACTTTTTACAAACTCACTCCAACTCCTGCAGTGATCAGCAGCACCTGCTCACTCCGAGCCACTCCCACCAAGAGAGTGCTCATTCTTGGCCCCTCCCACCGAGCCAGTGCTCACTCCTAGCCCCTCCCACCGAGTGAATGCTCACTCCTAGCCCCTCCCACCGAGCGAGTGCTCACTCCTAGCCCCTCCCACCGAGCGAGTGCTCATTCCTAGCCCCTTCCACTGAGACAGTGCTCACTCCTAGCCCCTCCCACCGAGCGAGTGCTCACTCCTAGCCCCTCCCACCGAGTGAATGCTCACTCCTAGCCCCTCCCACCGAGCGAGTGCTCACTCCTAGCCCCTCCCACCGAGACAATGCTCACTCCTGGCCCCTCCCACAGAGACAATGCTCACTCCTGGCCCCTCCCACCGAGCGAGTGCTCATTCCTGGCCCCTCCCACCGAGCCACAGCTGATACTGTGACAAAAGGGATGATGGTGCAAGGCAAAAGCAGATGGTAAGGGGAGACATAAAGAAACAAAATTTCGGTCTGGGGGAGATGCAAGTGGAGGCAGCAGAATCATGACCCTCACCTGCTGTAAGGAAATATGGGAGCACTGGTTACGATCTGAAATTGTTGAACTCAGTATTAAGTCCGGAGGCCGTAAAGGGCCTAATCGAAAGATGAGGTGCTGTTCCTCGAGCATTGGAACAGTGTAGGAGACCGAGGACTGAGGGAGTGGTCCGGAGAATTAAAATGGCAGGCGATCGATAGCTTGGAGACTGAACAGGTGCTGAGCAAAGCGGTCAGCCTATCTACGTTTGGTCTCCCCAGTGTCGAGGAAATGACATTGTGAGCAGCGAATACAATATACTGGATTGAATGAAGTATAAGTAAATCGCTGTTTCACCTGCAAGCATCAAACAGGAAATTAGGGATGCGTGCAATAAAGGTACAGCAGTTATCATGGGTGACTTTATTCTACATATAGATTGGGTGAACCAAACTGATAGCAATTCGGTGGAGGAGGATTTCCTGGAGTGTATTAGGGATGGCTTTTTAGACCAATATGTCGAGGAACCAACTGGCCATCCGAGACTGGGTGATGTGGAATGAGAAAGGACTAATTAGCAATCTTATTGTGCGAGGCCCTTTGGGGAAGAGTGACCATAATATGGTAGAATTCTTTACTAAGATGGAGAGTGACACAGTTAATTCAAAGATGAGGGTCCTGAACTTAAGGAAAGGTAACTTCAACAGTATGAGATGTGAATTGGCTAGAATAGACTGGCGAATGATACTTAAAGGGTTGACGGTGGATAGGCAATGGCAAACATTTAAAGATCACATGGATCAACTCAAACAATTGTACATCCCTGTCTGGAGTAAAAATAAACCCAGGAAGGTGGCTCAACCGTGGCTAACAAGGGAAATTAAGGATAGTGTTAAATCCAAGGAAGAGGCACATAAATTGGCCAGAAAAAGCAGCAAACCTGAGGACTGGGAGAAATTTAGAATTCAGCAGAGGAGGACAAAGGGTTTAATTAGGATGGGGGAAATAGAGTATGAGAGGAAGCTTGCCGGGAACATAAAAACTGACTGCAAAAGCTTCTATAGATATGTGAAGAGAAAAAGATTAGTGAAGACAAACGTAGGTCCCTTGCAGTCAGATTCAGGTGAATTTATAACGGGGAACAAAGAAGTGGCAGACCAGTTGAACAAATACTTTGGTTCTGTCTTCACGAAGGAAGACACAAATAACCTTCCGGAAATACTAGGGGATCGAGGGTCTAGTGAGAAGGAGGAACTGAAGGAAATCCTTATTAGTCAGGAAATTGTGTTAGGGAAATTGATGGGATTGAAGACCGATAAATCCCCGGGGCCTGATAGTCTGCATCCCAGAGTACTTAAGGAAGTGGCCCTAGAAATAGTGGATGCATTGGTGGTCATTTTCCAACATTCTATAGACTCTGGATCAGTTCCTATGGATTGAAGGGTAGCTAATGTAACACCACTTTTTAAAAAAGGAGGGAGAGAGAAAATGGGTAATTATAGACCGGTTAGCCTGACATCAGTAGTGGGGAAAATGTTGGAATCAATTATTAAAGATGAAATAGCAGCGTATTTGGAAAGCAGTGACAGGATCGGTCCAAGTCAGCATGGATTTATGAAAGGGAAATCATGCTTGACAAATCTTCTGGAATTTTTGAGGATGTAACTAGCAGAGTGGACAAGGGAGAACCAGTGGATGTGGTGTATTTGGATTTTCAAAAGGCTTTTGATAAGGTCCCACACAAGAGATTGCTGTGCAAAATTAAAGCACGTTATTGGGGGTAATGTATTGACGTGGATAGAGATCTGGTTGGCAGAAAGGAAGCAGAGAGTCGGGATAAAGGGTTCCTTTCAGAATGGCAGGCAGTGACTAGTGGAGTGCCACAGGGCTCGGTGCTGGGACCCCAGCTCTTTACAATATACATTAATGATTTAGATGAAGGAATTGAGTGTAATATCTCCAAGTTTACTGATGACACTAAGCTGGGTGACGGTGTGAGCTGTGAGGAGGACACTAAGAGGCTGCAGGATGACTTGGACAGGTTAGGTGAGTGGGCAAATGCATGGCAGATGCAGTATAATGTGGATAAATGTGAGGTTATCCACTTTGGGGGCAAAAACACGAAGGCAGAATATTATCTGAATGGCGGCAGATTAGGAAAAGGGGAGGTGCAACGAGACCTGGGTGTCATGCTACATCAGTCATTGAAAGTTGGCATGCAGGTACAGCAGGCGGTGAAGAAGGCAAATGGTATGTTGGCCTTCATAGCTAGGGGATTTGAGTATAGGAGCAGGGAGGTCTTACTGCAGTTGTACAGGGCCTTGGTGAGGCCTCACCTGGAATATTGTGTTCAGTTTTGGTCTCCTAATCTGAGGAAGGACATTCTTGTTATTGAGGGAATGCAGCGAAGGTTCACCAGACTGATTCCTGGGATGGCAGGACTGACATATGAGGAGAGACTGGATCGACTGGGCCTGTATTCACTGGAGTTTAGAAGGATGAGAGGGGATCTCATAGAAACATATAAAATTCTGACGGGACGGGACAGGTTAAATGCAGGAAGAATGGTCCCGATGTTGGGGAAGTCCAGAACCCGGGGTCATAGTTTAAGGATAAGGGGTAAGCCATTTAGGACTGAGATGAGGAGAAACTTCTTCACTCGGAGAGTTGTTAACCTATGGAATTCCCTGCCGTGGAGAGTTGTTGATGCCAGTTCATTAGATATATTCAAGAGGGAGTTAGATATGGCCCTTATGGCTAAAGGGATCAAGGGGTATGGAGAGAAAGCAAGAAAGGGGTACCGAGGGAATGATCAGCCATGATCTTATTCAATGGTGGTACAGGCTCGAAGGACTGAATGGCCTACTCCTGCACCTATTTTCTATGTTTCTATGAATTACAGTTTAGGGTTTCCCTCGGTGTTAGGACCACTTGTGTTTTTGATGTGTATTATTGACCTGGACTTGGGTATACAGGGCATCATTTCAAAGTTTGTAAATGACACGAAACTCGGAAATGTCGATAACAGTGAGTGTGTTAGTAACAGACTTCAGGAGGACAGAGAAAGACAGGTAAAATGGGCAGACACATGGCAGATACAATTTATAGAATCTTAGAATCGTTTCAGCACAGAAGGAAGCCATTCGGCCTGTTGAGCCCTTGCCAAGAAGTGTAAAGTGACACATTTGGGGGGAAGAATGAGGAGAGGCAATATAAACGAGATGGTACAATGTTAAAGGGGGTGTAGGAACAGAGAGACGCGGGGGATAGTTACCGATGTCAGCAAACAGTCTCACGCCTGAACGTATGATGGAGGGAAGGTTATTGAGGAAACAGCTGAAAATGGTTGGCCTCAGGAACTGAAGCAATGATTTCCTACACACTCACAACTATTTTGTTGTACCTGGTGTGAGCACAGGGAGATTGAGACATTATCGGGGATTGTGAGGCGATGTCATTTTCGTTGTCCGGTAAACGCGAGGTTCTGGTAGAATACAGTGTCAGAACAATAGAATCTTTGATTAGCTTCCAGCCTGTAACTCACTCCTGGGTATCTGTTATTCTATAGATAAACCCCCGAACCCATCGATTAGATTCCAGCCTGCAACTCACACCCGGGTATCTGTTATTCTATATATAAACCCTCCCGAATCCCTTGATTAGATTCCAGCCTGTAACTTACCCCCGGGTATCTGGTATTCAATATATAAACCCCCCGAACCTCTCGATTAGATTCCAGCCTGCAACTCACTCCCGGGTATCTGTTATTCTATATATAAACCCCCCGAACGCCTCGATTAGATTCCAGCCTGCAACTCACTCCCTGGTATCCGTTATTCTATATATAAACCCCCGAATCCCTCGATTAGATTCCAGCATGTAACTCACTCCCGGGTATCTGTTATCCAATATATAAACCCCGGAACCCCTCGATTAGATTCCGGCCTGTAACTCACTCCCGGGTATCTGTTATTCTATATATAAACACCCCAAACCCCTCGGTTAGATTCCAGCCTGTAACTCACTCCCTGGTATCTGTTATTCTATATATAAACACTCCGAATCCCTCGATTGGATTCCAGCCTGTAACTCACTCACGGGTATCCGTTATTTTATATATAAACCCCCCGAACCACTCGATTAGATTCCAGCCTGTAACTCACTCCGTGGTATCTGTTATTCTATATATAAACCGCTGAACCCCACGATTAGATTCTAGCCTGTAACTCACTCCCGGCTATCCGTTATTCTATATATAAATCCCCCGAACACCTCGATTAGATTCCAGCCTGTAACTCACTCCCGAGTATCTGTTATTCTATACATAAACCGCTGAACTCCTCGATTAGATTCCAGCCTGTAACTCACTCCCGGCTATCCGTTATTCTATATATAAACCCTTGAACCCCTCGATTAGATTGCAGCCTGTAACTCACTCCCAGGTATCTGTTATACTATATATAAACCCCTCAAACCCCTCGATTAGATTCCAGCCTGAAACTCACTCCCGGGTATCTGTTATACTCTATATAAACCCCCAGAACCCCTCGATTAGATTCCAGCCTGTAACTCACTCCCGTGTCTCTGTTATTGTATATATAAACCCACCGAACCCATCAATTTGATTCCAGCCTGCAACTCACTCCCGGGTATCTGTTATTCTGTATATAAACCCCCCGAACCCCACGATTAGATTCCAGCCTGTAACTCACTCCCGGGTATCTGTTATTCTATATATAAACCACCGGAACCTCTCGATTAGATTCCAGCTTGTAACTCACTCCCAGGTATCTGTTATTCTAAATATAAACCCCCCGAACCCCATGATTATTTTCCAGCCTGTAACTCCCGGGTATCTGTTATTCTATACATAAACCGCTGAACTCCTCGATTAGATTCCAGCCTGTAACTCACTCCCGGCTATCCGTTATTCTATATATAAACCCTTGAACCCCTCGATTAGATTGCAGCCTGCAACTCACTCCCGGGTATCTGTTATTCTACACATAAACCGCTGAACCCCTCGTTTAGATTCCAACCTGTAACTCACTCCCGGGTATCTGATATTCTATATATAAAACCCCCCAAACCACTCGATTAGATTCCAGCATGTAACTCACTCCCTGGTATCTGTTATTCAATATATAAACCCCCGAACCCCTCGATTAGATTCTGGCCTGTAACTCACTCTTGGGTATCTGTTATTCTATATACAAACCCCCCGAACCCCTCGATTAGATGCCAGCCTGCAACTCACTCCCGGGTATCTGTTATTCCATATATAAACCACCGGAACCCCTCGATTAGATTCCAGCTTGTAACTCACTCCCAGGTATCTGTTATTCTAAATATAAACCCCCCGAACCCCATGATTATTTTCCAGCCTGTAACTCCCGGGTATCTGTTATTCTATACATAAACCGCTGAACTCCTCGATTAGATTCCAGCCTGTAACTCACTCCCGGCTATCCGTTATTCTATATATAAACCCTTGAACCCCTCGATTAGATTGCAGCCTGTAACTCACTCCTGGGTATCTGTTATTCTACACATAAACCGCTGAACCCCTCGTTTAGATTCCAACCTGTAACTCACTCCCGGGTATCTGATATTCTATATATAAAACCCCCCAAATCACTCGATTAGATTCCAGCATGTAACTCACTCCCTGGTATCTGTTATTCAATATATAAACCCCCGAACCCCTCGATTAGATTCTGGCCTGTAACTCACTCTTGGGTATCTGTTATTCTATATACAAACCCCCCGAACCCCTCGATTAGATGCCAGCCTGCAACTCACTCCCGGGTATCTGTTATTCTATATACAAACCCCCCGAACCCATTAATTATATTCCAGCCTGTAACTCACTCCCGGCTATCCGTTATTCTATATAGAAACCCTTGAACCCCTCGATTAGATTTCAGCCTGTAACTCACTCCAGGGTATCTGTTATACTATATATAAACCCCTCGAACCCCTCGATTAGGTTCCAGCCTGAAACTCACTCCCGGGTATCTGTTATCCAATATATAAACCCCCGGAACCCCTCGATTAGATTCCAGCCTGTAACTCACTCCCGGGAATCTGTTATTCGATACATAAACACCCGGAACCCCTCGATTAGATTCCAGACTGTAACTCACTCCCGGGTATCTGTTATTCTATATATAAACCCCCCGAACCCCTTGATTAGATTCCAGCCTGTAATTCACTCCCGGGTATCCGTTATTCTGTACATAAACTCCCCGAACCACTCGATTAGATTCCAGCCTGTAACTCAGTCCCTGGTATCTGTTATTCCATATATAAACCACCGAACCCTTTGATTAGTTTCCAGCCTGTAACTCACTCCCGGGTATCCATTATTCTATATATAAACCACCGGAACCCCTCGATTAGATTCCAGCCTGTAACTCACTCCCAGGTATCTGTTATTCTAAATATAAACCCCCCGAACCCCATGATTAGTTTCCAGCCTGTAACTCCCGGGTATCTGTTATTCTATACATAAACCGCTGAACTCCTCGATTAGATTCCAGCCTGTAACTCACTCCCGGCTATCTGTTATTCTATATGTAAACCCTTGAACCCCTCGATTAGATTGCAGCCTGTAACTCACTCCCGGGTATCTGTTATTCTACACATAAACCGCTGAACCCCTCGTTTAGATTCCAACCTGTAACTCATTCCCGGGTATCTGATATTCCAAAAATAAAACCCCCCAAACCACTCGATTAGATTCCAGCATGTAACTCAATCCCTGGTATCTGTTATTCAATATATAAACCCCCGAACCCCTCGATTAGATTCTGGCCTGTAACTCACTCTTGGGTATCTGTTATTCTGTATATAAACCCCCCGAACCCCTCGATTGGATTTCAGGCTATAACTCACTCCCGGGTATCTGTTATTCTATATATAAACTCCCCGAACCCCTCGATTAGATTCCAGCCTGTAACTCACTCCTGGGTATCTGTTATTCTATATATAAACGGCTGTTCCCCTCGATTAGATTCCCAGCCTGTAACTCACTCCCGGGTATCTGTTATTCTCGATATAAACCCCCCAAACCCCTCGATTAGATTCCAGCCTGTAACTCACTCCCGGGTATCAGTGATTCTATATATAAACCCCCCGAACCCCTCGATTAGATTCCAGCCTGTAACTCACTCCCGGGTATCTGTTATTCTATATATAAACCCCCCGAACCTCTTGATTAGATTGCAGCCTGTAATTCACTCCCGGGTATCCGTTATTTTGTACATAAACCCCCCGAACACCTCGATTAGATTCCAGCCCGTAACTCACTCCTGGGTATCCGTTATTCTATATATAAACCACCGAACCCTTCGATTTGTTTCCAGCATGTAACTCACTCCCGGGTATCCATTATTCTATATATAAACCCGCGGAACCCCTCGATTAGATTGCAGCCTGTAACT
Organism: Pristiophorus japonicus; assembly: GCF_044704955.1. Classification (NCBI taxonomy): domain Eukaryota; kingdom Metazoa; phylum Chordata; class Chondrichthyes; family Pristiophoridae; genus Pristiophorus; species Pristiophorus japonicus. The sequence goes on along the minus strand of NC_091998.1, from coordinate 717,610 downwards.
CACTCCCGGGTATCTGTTATTCTATATATAAACCCCCCGAACCCCTCGATTAGATGCCAGCCTGCAACTCACTCCCGGGTCTCTGTTATTGTATATATAAACCCACCGAACACATCAATTTGATTCCAGCCTGTAACTCACTCCCGGGTATCTGTTATTCTGTATATAAACCTGCCGAACTCCTCGATTAGATTCCAGCATGTAACTCACTCCCGGGTATCCATTATTCTGTATATAAACCCCCCGAACCCCACGATTAGATTCCAGCCTGTAACTCACTCCCGGGTATCTGTTATTCTATATATAAATCCCCCGAACCCCTCGATTAGATTCCAGCCTGTAACTCACTCCCGGGTATCTGTTATTTTCTATATAAACCCCCCCAACCCCTCGATTAGATCCCAGGCTGTAACTCACTCCCGGGTATCTGTTATTCTATATATAAACCCACCGAACCCCACGATTAGATTCCAGCCTGTAACTCCCGCGTATCTGTTATTCTACATATAAACCCCCCGACCCCTCGATTAGAATCCAGCCTGTAATTCAGAACCGGGTATCTGTTATTCTATATATAAACCCCCGAATCTCTCCGTTAGATTCCAGCCTGTAACTCACTCCCGGGTATCTGTTATTCTATATATAAACGGCTGTTCCCCTCGATTAGATTCCAGCCTGTAACTCACTCCCGGGTATCCGTTATTCTATATATAAACCCCCCGAACACCTCGATCTGATGCCAGCATGTAACTCACTTACGGGCATCCATTATTCTACAGATAAACCCCCCGAACCTATCGATTTGATTCCAGCCTGAAACTCACACCCGGGTATCTGTTATTCTATATATAAACCCTCTCGAATCCCTTGATTAGATTCCAGCCTGTAACTCACCCCCGGGTTTCTGGTATTCAACATATAAACTCCCCGAACCTCTCAATTAGATTCCAGCCTGCAACTCACTCCCGGGTATCTGTTATTCTATATATAAACCCCCCGAACGCCTCGATTAGATTCCAGCCTGTAACTCACTCCCTGGTATCCGTTATTCTATATATAAACCCCCCGAATCCCTCGATTAGATTCCAGCCTGTAACTCACTCCCGGGTATCTGTTATTCAATATATAAACCCCCAAACCCCTCGATTAGATTCCGGCCAGTAACTCACTCCCGGGTATCTGTCATTCTATATATAAACACCCAAAACCCCTCGGTTAGATTCCAGCCTGTAACTCACTCCCTGGTATCTGTTATTCTATATATAAACACTCCGAATCCCTCGATTGGATTCCAGCCTGTAACTCACTCACGGGTATCCGTTATTCTATATATAAACCCCCCGAACCACTCGATTAGATTCCAGCCTGTCACTAACTCCGTGGTATCTGTTATTCTATATAAAAACCCCCGGAACCCCTCGATTAGATTCCAGCCTGTAACTCACTCCGGGGTATCTGTTATTCCATACATAAACCCTTGAACCCCTCCATTAGATTGCAGCCTGTAACTCACTCCCGGGTATCTGTTATACTATATATAAACCCCCCCGAACACCTCGATGAGATTCCAGCCTGAAACTCACTCCCGGGTATCTGTTATTCTCTATATAAACCCCCGGAACCCCTCGATTAGATTCCAGACTGTAACTCACTCCCGGGTATCTGTTATGTTATATATAAACCCCCCTGAACCCCTTGATTAGATTCCAGCCTGTAATTCACTCCCGGGTATCCGTTATTCTGTACATAAACCCCCCGAACACTTCGATTAGATGCCAGCCTGTAACTTACTCCCGGGTATCCGTTATTCTGTATATAAACCCCCCGAACCACTCGATTAGATTCCAGCCTGTAACTCACTCCCTGGTATCTGTTATTCCATATATAAACCACCGAACCCTTCGATTAGTTTCCAGCCTGTTACTCACTCCCGGGTATCCATTATTCTATATATAAACGCGCGGAACCCCTCGATTACATTGCAGCCTGTAACTCACTACCGGGTATCTGTTATTCGATATATAAACCCCCCGAACCACTCGATTAGATGCCAGCCTGCAACTCACTCCCGGGTCTCTTTTATTGTATATATAAACCCACCGAACCCATCAATTTGATTCCAGCCTGTAACTCACTCCCGGGTATCTGTTATTCTGTATATAAACCTGCCGAACTCCTCGATTAGATTCCAGCCTGTAACTCACTCCTGGGTATCTGTTATTCTGTATATAAACCCCCACAACCCCTCGATTAGATTCCAGCCTGTAACTCACTCCCGAGTATCTGTTATTCTATATATAAACCCCCGGAACCCCTCGATTCGATTCCAGCCTGTATCTCACTCCCGGGTATCTGTTATTCTATATATAAACCCCCCGAACCCCATGATTAGTTTCCAGCCTGTAACTCCCGGGTATCTGTTATTCTATATATAAACCCCCCGAACCTCTCGATTAGATTCCAGCCTGTAACTCACTCCGAGTATCCGTTATTCTATATATAAACCCCTCGAACCCCTCGATTAGATTCCAGCCTGTAACTCACTCCGGGGTATCTGTTATTCTATATATAAACACCTGAACCCCTCGATTGGATTCCAGGCTATAACTCACTCCCGGGTATCTGTTATTCAATATATAAACCCCCGAACCCCTCGATTAGATTCTGGCCTGTAACTCACTCCCGGGTATCCGTTATTCTGTATATAAACCCCCCGAACCCATCAATTATATTCCAGCCTGCAACTCACTCCCGTGTATCCGTTATTCTGTATATAAACCCCCCGAACCACTCGATTAGATGCCAGTCTGTAACTCACTCCCGGGTATCTGTTATTCTATATACAAACCCCCCGAACCCATCAATTATATTCCAGCCTGTAACTCACTCCCGGGTATCCGTTATTCTGTATATAAACCCCCCGAACCACTCGATTAGATTCCAGCCTGTAACTCACTCCCGACAATCCGTTATTCTGTATATAAACCCCACCGAACCCCTCGATTAGATTTCAGGCTATAACTCACTCCCGGGTATCTGTTATTCTATATATAAACCCACTGAATCCCACGATTAGATTCCAGCCTGTAACTCCCGGGTATCTGTTATTCTATATATAAACCCCCGAATCTCTCCGTTAGATTCCAGCCTGTAATTCACTCCCGGGCATCCATTATTCTATATATAAACCCCCTGAAACCCTCGATCAGATGCCAGCCTGTAACTCACTCCCGGCGCATCTGTTATTCGATACATAAACCCGTGGAACCCATCGATTAGATTCCAGCCTGTAACTCACTCCCGGCGTATTTGTTATTCTATATATAAACCCCCCGAACCCCTCGATTAGATTCCAGCCTGTAACTCCCGGGTATCTGTTATTCTGTATAAAAAACCCCCGAACCTCTCGATTAGATTCCAGCCTGTAACTCACTCCCGGTTATCCATTATTCTATATATAATCCCCCTGAAACCCTCGATTAGATTCCAGCCTGTAACTCACTCCGGGTATCTGTTATTTTTTATATAAACCCCCCGAACCCCTCGATTAGATTCCAGCCAATGACTCACTCCCGTGTATCCGTTATTCTGTATATAAACCCCCCTGAACACCTCGATTAGATTCCAGCCTGTAACTCACTCCCGGGTATCTGTTATTCTATATATAAACCCCCGGAACCCCTCGATTAGATTCCAGCCTGCAACTCACTCCCGGGTATCTGTTATTCTCTATATAAACCCCCCGAACCCCTTGATTAGATTCCAGCCTGTAACTCACTCCCGGGTATCTGTCATTCTATATATAAACCCGCCGAACCCCATGATTAGATTCCAGCCTGTAACTCCCGGGTATCTGTTATTCTATATATAAACCCCCCGAATCCCTCGATTAGATTCCAGCCTGTAACTCACTCCCGGGTATCTGTTATTCAATATATAAACGCCCAGAACCCCTCGATTAGATTCTAGCCTGTAATTCAGAACCGGGTATCTGTTATTCTAGATATAAAGCCCCAAATCGCTCCGTTAGATTCCAGCCTGTAACTCACTCCCGGGTATCTGTTATTCTATATATAAACCCCCCGAACCTCTCGATTAGATTCCAACCTGTAACTCACCTCCGGATACCAGATATTCTACATATAAACCCCCTGAACCCCTCGATTAAATTCCAGCCTGTAACTCACTCCCAGTTATCCGTTATTCTATATATAAACTCCTCGAACCCCTCGATTAGATTCCAGCCTGTAACTCACTCCCGGGGTATCTGTTATTCAATATATAAACCCCCCGAACCACTAGATTAGATTCCAGCCTGTAACTCACTCCCAGGTATCTGTTATTCAATATATAAACCCCCGAACCCCTCGATTAGATTCTGCCCTGTACCTCACTCCCGGGTATCTGTTATTCTATATACAAACCCCCCGAACCCCTCGATTAGATGCCAGCCTGCAACTCACTCCCGGGTATCTGTTATTCTATATACAATCCCCCCGAACCCATCAATTATTTTCCAGGCTGTAACTCACTCCCGGGTATCTGTTATTCTGTATATAAACCCCCCGAACCCCTCGATTAGATTCCAGCCTATGACTCACTCCCGAGTATCCGTTATTCTGTATATAAACCTCTCGAACACCTCGATTAGATTTCAGGCTATAACTCACTCCCGGGTATCTCTTATTCTATATATAAACTCCCCGAACCCCTCGATTAGATTCCAGCCTGTAACTAACTCCCGGGTATCTGTTATTCTATATATAAACTCCCCGAACCCCTCGATTAGATTCCAGCCTGTAACTCACTCCCGGGTATTTGTTATTCTATATATAAACGGCTGTTCCCCTCGATTAGATTCCAGCCTGTAACTCACTCCCGGGTATCTGTTATTCTATATATAAACCCCCCGAACCCCTCGATTAGATTCCAACCTGTAACTCCCGGGTATCTGTTATTTTCTATATAAACCCCCCCAACCCCTCGATTAGATCCCAGGCTGTAACTCACTCCCGGGTATCTGTTATTCTATACATAAACCGCCGAACCCCTCGATTAGATTCCAACCTGTAACTCCCGGGTATCTGTTATTCTATATATAAACCCCCCGAACCCCTCGATTAAAATCCAGCCTGTAATTCAGAACCGGTTATCTGTTATTCTATATATAAACCCCCGAATCTCTCCGTTAGATTCCAGCCTGTAACTCACTCCCGGGTATCTGTTATTCTATATATAAACGGCTGTTCCCCTCGATTCGATTCCAGCCTGTAACTCACTCCCGGGTATCCGTTATTCTATATATAAAGCCCCCGAACACCTCGATCAGATGCCAGCCTGTAACTCACTCCCGGGCATCCATTATTCTATATATAAACACCCTGAAACCCTCGATTGGATTCCAGCCTGTAACTCACTCCCGGCGTATCTGTTATTCTATATATAAACCCCCCGAACCCCTCGATTAGATTCCAACCTGTAACTCCCGGGTATCTGTTATTTTCTATATAAACCCCCCCAACCCCTCGATTAGATCCCAGGCTGTAACTCACTCCCGGGTATCTGTTATTCTATACATAAACCGCCGAACCCCTCGATTAGATTCCAACCTGTAACTCCCGGGTATCTGTTATTCTATATATAAACCCCCCGATCCCCTCGATTAGATTCCAGCCTGTAATTCAGAACCGGTTATCTGTTATTGTATATATAAACCCCCGAATCTCTCCGTTAGATTCCAGCCAGTAACACACTCCGGGGTATCTGTTATTCTATATATAAAGCCCCCGAACACCTCGATCAGATGCCAGCCTGTAACTCACTCCCGGGTATCCGTTATTCTATATATAAAGCCCCCGAACACCTCGATCAGATGCCAGCCTGTAACTCACTCCCGGGCATCCATTATTCTATATATAAACACCCTGAAACCCTCGATTAGATTCCAGCCTGTAACTCACTCCCGGCGTATCTGTTATTCTATATATAAACCCCCCGAACCCCTCGATTAGATTCCAGCCTGTAACTCACTCCCGGGCATCCATTATTCTATATATAAACACCCTGAAACCCTCGATTAGATTCCAGCCTGTAACTCACTCCCGGCGTATCTGTTATTCTATATATAAACCCCCCGATCCCCTCGATTAGATTCCAGCCTGTAATTCAGAACCGGTTATCTGTTATTGTATATATAAACCCCCGAATCTCTCCGTTAGATTCCAGCCAGTAACTCACTCCCGGCGTTTCTGTTATTTTTTATATAAACCCCCCGAACCCCTCGATTAGATTCCAGCCAATGACTCACTTCCGTGTATCCGTTATTCTGTATATAAACCCCCCCGAACACCTCGATTAGATTCCAGTCTGTAACTCACTCCCGGGTATCCGTTATTCTCTATATAAACCCCCCGAACCCCTCGATTAGATTCCAGCCAATGACTCACTTCCGTGTATCCGTTATTCTGTATATAAACCCCCCCGAACACCTCGATTAGATTCCAGTCTGTAACTCACTCCCGGGTATCTGTTATTCTCTATATAAACCCCCCCGAACCCTTCGATTAGATTCCAGCCTGTAACTCACTCCCAGGTATCTGTTATTCAATACATAAACCCCCGGAACCCATCGATTAGATTTCAGCCTGCAACTCCCGGGTATCTGTTATTCTGTATAAAAAACCCCCGAACCTCTCGATCAGATGTCAGCCTGTAACTCACTCCCGGTTATCCATTATTCTATATATAATCCCCCTGAAACACTCGATTAGATTCCAGCCTGTAACTCACTCCCGGGTATCTGTTATTCTATATATAAACCCCCGGAACCCCTCGATTAGATTCCAGCCTGTAACTCACTCCCGGGTATCTGTTATTCTATATATAAACCCCCCTGAACACCTCGATTAGATTCCAGCCTGTAACTCACTCCCGGGTATCTGTTATTCTATATATAAACCCCCGGAACCCCTCGATTAGATTCCAGCCTGTAACTCACTCCCGGGTATCTGTTATTCAATATATAAACCCCCGAACCCCTCGATTAGATTCTGGCCTGTACTCACTCCCGGGTATCCGTTATTCTGTATATAAACCATCCGAACCCATCAATTATATTCCAGCCTGTAACTCACTCCCGGGTATCCGTTATTCAATATATAAACCCCCCGAACCCCTCGATTAGATGCCAGTCTGTAACTCACTCCCGGGTATCTGTTATTCTATATACAAACCCCCCGAACCCATCAATTATATTCCAGCCTGTAACTCACTCCCGGGTATCCGTTATTCTGTATATAAACCCCCCGAACCGCTCGATTAGATTCCAGCCTGTAACTCACTCCCGACAATCCGTTATTCTGTATATAAACCCCCCCAACCCCTCGATTAGATCCCAGGCTGTAACTCACTCCCGGGTATCTGTTATTCTATATATAAACGGCTGTTCCCCTCGATTAGATTCCAGCCTGTAACTCACTCCCGGGTATCAGTTATTCTATATATAAACTCCCCGAACCCCTCGATTAGATTCCAGCCTGTAACTCACTCCCGGGTATCAGTTATTCTATATATAAAGCCTCCGATCCCCTCGATTAGATTCCAGTCTGTAATTCACTCCCGGGTATCAGATATTCTGTATATAAAAACCCCGAACCACTCGATTAGATTCCAGCCTGCAATTCACACCCGGGTATCTGTTCTTCTATATTTAAACCCCTGAACCCCTCGATTAGATTCCAGCCTGTAACTGACTCCCGGGTGTCTGTTTTTCTATATATAAACCCCGAACACCTCGATTAGATGCCGGCCTGTAACTCACTCCCGGGTATCCGTTAATCTATATATAAACCCCCGAACCTCTCGATAATGTTCCTGCCTGTAACTCATTCCCGGATATCTGTTATTCTATACATAAACCGCTGAAACCCTCGATTAGATTCCAGCCTGTAACTCACCCCCGGGTATCTGTTATTCTAGAAATAAACCGCCCGAACTCCTCGATTAGATTCCATCCTGTAACTCACTCCCGGGTACCTGTTATTCTAGAAATAAACCGCCCGAACTCTTCGATTAGATTCCATCCTGTAACTCACTCCCGGGTATCCGTTGTTCTCTATATAAACACCCCGAACCCTTCGAATAGATTCCAGCCAGTAACTCACTCCCGGGTATCCGTTATTCTATATATAAACCCCCCGAACCACTCGATTAGACTCCAGCCTGTAATTCACTCCCGGGTATCTGTTATTCTATATATAAAGCCTCCGATCCACTCGATTAGATTCCAGCCTGTAACTCACTCCCGGGTATCTGATATTCTGTATAAAAAAACCCCGAACCACTCGATTAGATTCCAGCCTGCTATTCACACCCGGGTATCTGTTCTTCTATATATAAACCCCTGAACCCCTCGATTAGATTCCAGCCTGTAACGGACTCCCGGGTGTCTGTTTGTCTGTATATAAACCCCCCGAACACCTCGATTAGATGCCAGCCTGTCACTCACTCCCGGGTATCTGTTATTCTATATATCAACCACACGAACGCCTCGATCAGATTCCAGCCTGTAACTCACTCTGGGGTACCTGTTATTCTATATATAAACCCCTGAACCCCTCGATTAGATTCCAGCCTGTAACTGACTCCCGGGTGTCTGTTTTTCTATATATAAACCCCCCGAACCCCTCGATTAGATTCCAGCCTGAAACTCCCGGGTATCCGTTATACTATTTATAAACCCCCCGAACCCCTCGGTTAGATTCCACCCTGCAACTCACTCCCGGGTATCTGTTATTCTATATATAAACCCTCCGAACCCCTCGATTAGATTCCAGCCTGTAACTCTCTCCCGGGTATCTGTTATTCTATATATAAACCACACGAACTCTTGATTAGGTTCCAGCCTGTAACTCACTCCCGGGTATCTGTTATTCTAAAATAAAAAACCTGAACCACACGATTAGATTCCAGCCTGTAACTCCCGGGTATCTGTTATTCTATATATAAACCTCGCTGAACCCCTCGATTAGATTCCATCCTGTAACTCACTCCTGGGTATCTGTTATTCTATATATAAACTCCCTGATCCCCTCGATTAGATTCCATCCTGTAACTCACTCCCGGGTATCTGTTATTCTATATATAAAACCCCTGAACCCCTCGATTAGATTCCAGCCTGTAACTCACTCCCGGGTATCTGTTATTCAATATATGAACCCCCCGAATCCCTCGATCAGATTCCGGCCGGTAACTCCCGGGTGTCTGTTATTCTCTCGATAAACCCCCCGAGCCCCTCGATTAGATTGCAGCCTGTAACTCACTCCTGCGGATCCGTTATTCTATATATAAACCCTCCGTACCCCTCGATTAGATTCCAGCCTGTCACTCACCCCCGGGTATCTGTTATTCTATATATACATCCCCGAACCCCTCGATAAGATTCCAGCCTGTAACTCACTCCCAGGTATCTGTTTTTCTAAATATAAAACCCCCGAACCCCACAAATAGATTCCAGCCGATAACGCACTCCCGGGTATCTGTTATTCTATATATAAACCTCCCGAACACCTCGATTAGATGCCAGCCTGTAACTCACTCCCGGGTATCCGTTATTCTATATATAATGCATCCGATCCCCTCGATTAGATTCCAGCTTGTAACTCACTCCCGGGTATCTGTTATTCTATATATAAACCCCACAAACGCCTCGATCAGATTCCAGTCTGTAACTCACTCTGGGGTACCTGTTATTCTATATATAAACCCCTGAAACCCTCGATTAGATTCCAGCCTGTAACTCCCGTGTATCCATTATTCTATATATAAAACCCCCGAATCCCTCGATTCGATTCCAGCCTGTAACTCTCTCCCTGGTAGCTGTTATTCTATATATAAACCACCCGAACTCTTGATTAGATTCCAGACTGTAACTCACTCCCGGGTATCTGTTATTCTATATATAAACCCCCTGAACCCCACGATTAGATTCCAGCCTGTAACTCACTCCCCGGTGTCCGTTATTCTATATATAAACTCCTGAACCCCTCGATTAGATTCCAGCCTGTAACTCACTCCCGGGTATCTGTTTTTCTATACATAAACCGCTGAACCCCTCGATTAGATTCCAGCCTGTAACTCACTCCCGGGTATCTGATATTCTATATATAAAACCCCCGAACCACTCGATTAGATGACAGCCTGCAACTCCCTCAAGGGTATCTGTTATTCTATAGACAAACAACCCGAAGTCTTGATTGGATTCCAGCCTGTAACTCACTCCCGGGTATCTGTTATTTTATATATAAACCCCCTGAAGCCCACGATTAGATTCCAGCCTGCAACTCACTCCCGGGTATCTGTTATTCTCTATATAAACCCCTGAAACCCTCGATTAGATGCCAGCCTGTAACTCACTCCCAGGTATCCGTTATTCTATATATAAACCCCCTGAATATCTCGATTAGATGCCAACTTATAACTCACTCCCGGATATCTGTTTATCTACATATAAACCCCACAAACACCTCAATCAGATTCCAGTCTGTAACTCACTCTGGGGTACCTGTTATTCTATATAAAAACCTCTGAACCCCTCGATTAGATGCCAACCTGTAACTGACTCCCAGGTATCTGTTATTATATATATAAACCCCCCGAAGCCCTCGATTAGATTCCAGCCTGTAACTCACTCCCGGGTATCTGTTATTCTGTATATAAACCCCCCGAACCGCTCGATTAAATTCCAGCCTGTAACTCACGACCAGGTATCTGTTATTCTATATATAAATCCCCCGAACCCCTCAATTAGATTCCAGCCTGTAACTCACTCCCCGGTATCCGTTATTCTATATATAAACCCCCGAACCCCTCGATTAGATTCCAGCCTGTAACTCACTCCCGGGTATCTGTTATTCTATACATAAACCGCTAAACCCCTCGATTAGATTCCAACCTGTAACTCACTCCCGGGTATCTGATATTCTATATATAAAACCCCCGAACCACTCGATTAGATTCCAGCCTGTAACACACTCCCAGATATCTGTTATTCCATGTATAAACCACCCAAACTCTTGATTAGATTCCAGCCTGTAACTCACTCCCGGGTATCTGTTATTCTATATATAAACCCCCTGAACCCCACGATTAGATTCCAGCCTGTAACTCACTCCCGGGTATCTGTTATTCCATGTATAAACCACCCAAACTCTTGATTAGATTCCAGCCTGTAACTCACTCCCGGGTATCTGTTATTCTATATATAAACCCCCTGAACCCCACGATTAGATTCCAGCCTGTAACTCACTCCCGGGTATCTGTTATTCTATAAATAAACCCCCCGAACCCCTCGATTAGATTCCATCCTGTAACTCATTCCCGGATATCGGTTATTTTATATATAAACCCCCTGAAGCCCACGATTAGATTCCAGCCTGCAACTCACTCCCGGGTATCTGTTATTCTCTATATAAACCCCCGAAACCCTCGATTAGATTCCAGCCTGTAACTCACTCCCAGGTATCCGTTATTCTATATATAAACCCCCTGAACACCTCGATTAGATGCCAACTAGTAACTCACTCCCGGATATCTGTTTATCTACATATAAACCTCACAAACGCCTCGATCAGATTCCAGTCTGTAACTCACTCTGGTGTACCTGTTATTCTATATAAAAACCTCTGAACCCCTCGATTAGATGCCAACCTGTAACTGACTCCCAGGTATCTGTTATTATATATATAAACCCCCCGAAGCCCTCGATTAGATTCCAGCCTGTAACTCACTCCCGGGTATCTGTTATTCTGTATATAAACCCCCCGAACCGCTCGATTAGATTCCAGCCTGTAACTCACGACCAGGTATCTGTTATTCTATATATAAATCCCCCGAACCCCTCAATTAGATTCCAGCCTGTAACTCACTCCCCGGTATCCGTTATTCTATATATAAACCCCCGAACCCCTCGATTAGATTCCAGCCTGTAACTCACTCCTGGGTATCTGTTATTCTATACACAAACCGCTGAACCCCTCGATTAGATTCCAACCTGTAACTCACTCCCGGGTATCTGATATTCTATATATAAAACCCCCGAACCACTCGATTAGATTCCAGCCTGTAACTCACTCCCAGATATCTGTTATTCCATGTATAAACCACCCAAACTCTTGATTAGATTCCAGCCTGTAACTCACTCCCGGGTATCTGTTATTCTATATATAAACCCCCTGAACCCCACGATTAGATTCCAGCCTGTAACTCACTCCCGGGTATCTGTTATTCTATAAATAAACCCCCCGAACCCCTCGATTAGATTCCATCCTGTAACTCATTCCCGAATATCTGTTATTCCATGTATAAACCACCCAAACTCTTGATTAGATTCCAGCCTGTAACTCACTCCCGGGTATCTGTTATTCTATATATAAACCCCCTGAACCCCACGATTAGATTCCAGCCTGTAACTCACTCCCGGGTATCTGTTATTCTATATATAAACCCCCCGAAGCCCTCGATTAGATTCCAGCCTGTAACTCACTCCCGGGTATCTGTTATTCTGTATATAAACCCCCCGAACCGCTCGATTAGATTCCAGCCTGTAACTCACGACCAGGTATCTGTTATTCTATGGATAAATCCCCCGAACTCCTCAATTAGATTCCAGCCTGTAACTCACTCCCTGGTATCCGTTATTCTATATATAAACCCCCGATCCCCTCGATTAGATTCCAGCCTGTAACTCACTCCTGGGTATCTGTTATTCTATACATAAACCGCTGAACCCCTGATTAGATTCCAACCTGTAACTCACTCCCGGGTATCTGATATTCTATATATAAAACCCCCGAACCACTCGATTAGATTCCAGCCTGTAACTCACTCCCAGATATCTGTTATTCCATGTATAAACCACCCAAACTCTTGATTAGATTCCAGCCTGTAACTCACTCCCGGGTACCTGTTATTCTATATATAAACCCCCTGAACCCCACGATTAGATTCCAGCCTGTAACTCACTCCCGGGTATCTGTTATTCTATAAATAAACCCCCCGAACCCCTCGATTAGATTCCATCCTGTAACTCATTCCCGGATATCTGTTATTCTATATATAAACCCCCGAACCCCTCGATTAGATGCAAACCTGTAACTCACTCCCAGGTATCCGTTATTCTATATATAAACCCCCCGAACACCTCGATTAGATGCCAGCCTGTAACTCACGCCCGGGTATCCATTATTCTATATATAAACCCCCTGAAACCCTCGATTAGATTCCAGCCTGTAACTCCCGGGGACCTGATATTCTATATATAAAACCCCCGAATCCCTCGATTCGATTGCAGCCTGTAACTCTCTCCCTGGTAGTTGTTATTCTATATATAAACCGCCTGAACTCTTGATTAGATTCCAGACTGCAACTCACTCCCAGGTATCTGTTATTCTATATATAAACCTCCTGAACCCCACAATTAGATTCCAGCCTGCAACTCCCGGGTATCTGTTCTTCTATATATAAACCCCCCGAACCCCTCGATTAGATTCCAGCCTGTAACTCACTCCCGGATATCTGTTATTCTATACATAAAAGCCCTGAACCCCTCGATTAGCTTCCAGTCTGTAACTCACTCCCGTGTATCTGTTATTCTATCAATGAACCCCCAGAACCCCTCGATTAGATTCCAGCCTGTAACTGACTCCCGGGTGTCTGTTTTTCTAAATATAAAACCCCCGAACCCCTCGATTAGATTCCAGCCTGAAACTCCCGGGTATCCGTTATACTATATATAAACCCCCCGAACCCCTCGGTTAGATTCCAGCCTGCAACTCCCTCCCGGGTATCTGTTATTCTATAGACAAACAACCCGAAGTCTTGATTGGATTCCAGCCTGTAACTCACTCCCGGGTATCTGTTATTTTATATATAAACCCCCTGAAGCCCACGATTAGATTCCAGCCTGCAACTCACTCCCGGGTATCTGTTATTCTCTATATAAACCCCCGAAACCCTCGATTAGATGCCAGCCTGTAACTCACTCCCAGGTATCCGTTATTCGACATATAAACCCCCTGAACATCTCGATTAGATGCCAACTTGTAACTCACTCCCGGATATCTGTTTATCTATATATAAACCCCACAAACACCTCGATCAGATTCCAGTCTGTAACTCACTCTGGGGTACCTGTTATTCTATATAAAAACCTCTGAACCCCTCGATTAGATGCCAACCTGTAACTGACTCCCAGGTATCTGTTATTATATATATAAACCCCCCGAAGCCCTCGATTAGATTCCAGCCTGTAACTCACTCCCGGGTATCTGTTATTCTGTATATAAATCCCCCGAACCCCTCAATTAGATTCCAACCTGTAACTCACTCCCCGGTATCCGTTATTCTATATATAAACCCCCGAACCCCTCGATTAGATTCCAGCCTGTAACTCACTCCCGGGTATCTGTTATTCTATAAATAAACCCCCCGAACCCCTCGATTAGATTCCATCCTGTAACTCATTCCCGGATATCGGTTATTTTATATATAAACCCCCTGAAGCCCACGATTAGATTCCAGCCTGCAACTCACTCCCGGGTATCTGTTATTCTCTATATAAACCCCCGAAACCCTCGATTAGATGCCAGCCTGTAACTCACTCCCAGGTATCCGTTATTCTATATATAAACCCCCTGAACACCTCGATTAGATGCCAACTAGTAACTCACTCCCGGATATCTGTTTATCTACATATAAACCCCACAAACGCCTCGATCAGATTCCAGTCTGTAACTCACTCTGGTGTACCTGTTATTCGATATAAAAACCTCTGAACCCCTCGATTAGATGCCAACCTGTAACTGACTCCCAGGTATCTGTTATTATATATATAAACCCCCCGAAGCCCTCGATTAGATTCCAGCCTGTAACTCACTCCCGGGTATCTGTTATTCTGTATATAAACCCCCCGAACCGCTCGATTAGATTCCAGCCTGTAACTCACGACCAGGTATCTGTTATTCTATATATAAATCCCCCGAACCCCTCAATTAGATTCCAGCCTGTAACTCACTCCCCGGTATCCGTTATTCTATATATAAACCCCCGGACTCCTCGATTAGATTCCAGCCTGTAACTCACTCCTGGGTATCTGTTATTCTATACATAAACCGCTGAACCCCTCGATTAGATTCCAACCTGTAACTCACTCCCGGGTATCTGATATTCTATATATAAAACCCCCGAACCACTCGATTAGATTCCAGCCTGTAACTCACTCCCAGATATCTGTTATTCCATGTATAAACCACCCAAACTCTTGATTAGATTCCAGCCTGTAACTCACTCCCGGGTATCCGTTATTCGACATATAAACCCCCTGAACATCTCGATTAGATGCCAGCCTGTAACTCACTCCCGGATATCTGTTTATCTATATATAAACCCCACAAACACCTCGATCAGATTCCAGTCTGTAACTCACTCTGGGGTACCTGTTATTCTATATAAAAACCTCTGAACCCCTCGATTAGATGCCAACCTGTAACTGACTCCCAGGTATCTGTTATTATATATATAAACCCCCCGAAGCCCTCGATTAGATTCCAGCCTGTAACTCACTCCCGGGTATCTGTTATTCTGTATATAAACCCCCCGAACCGCTCGATTAGATTCCAGCCTGTAACTCACGACCAGGTATCTGTTATTCTATATATAAATCCCCCGAACCCCTCAATTAGATTCCAACCTGTAACTCACTCCCCGGTATCCGTTATTCTATATATAAACCCCCGAACCCCTCGATTAGATTCCAGCCTGTAACTCACTCCCGGGTATCTGTTATTCTATAAATAAACCCCCCGAACCCCTCGATTAGATTCCATCCTGTAACTCATTCCCGGATATCGGTTATTTTATATATAAACCCCCTGAAGCCCACGATTAGATTCCAGCCTGCAACTCACTCCCGGGTATCTGTTATTCTCTATATAAACCCCCGAAACCCTCGATTAGATGCCAGCCTGTAACTCACTCCCAGGTATCCGTTATTCTATATATAAACCCCCTGAACACCTCGATTAGATGCCAACTAGTAACTCACTCCCGGATATCTGTTTATCTACATATAAACCCCACAAACGCCTCGATCAGATTCCAGTCTGTAACTCACTCTGGTGTACCTGTTATTCGATATAAAAACCTCTGAACCCCTCGATTAGATGCCAACCTGTAACTGACTCCCAGGTATCTGTTATTATATATATAAACCCCCCGAAGCCCTCGATTAGATTCCAGCCTGTAACTCACTCCCGGGTATCTGTTATTCTGTATATAAACCCCCCGAACCGCTCGATTAGATTCCAGCCTGTAACTCACGACCAGGTATCTGTTATTCTATATATAAATCCCCCGAACCCCTCAATTAGATTCCAGCCTGTAACTCACTCCCCGGTATCCGTTATTCTATATATAAACCCCCGGACTCCTCGATTAGATTCCAGCCTGTAACTCACTCCTGGGTATCTGTTATTCTATACATAAACCGCTGAACCCCTCGATTAGATTCCAACCTGTAACTCACTCCCGGGTATCTGATATTCTATATATAAAACCCCCGAACCACTCGATTAGATTCCAGCCTGTAACTCACTCCCAGATATCTGTTATTCCATGTATAAACCACCCAAACTCTTGATTAGATTCCAGCCTGTAACTCACTCCCGGGTATCTGTTATTCTATATATAAACCCCCTGAACCACACGATTAGATTCCAGCCTGTAACTCACTCCCGGGTATCTGTTATTCTATAAATAAACCCCCCGAACCCCTCGATTAGATTCCATCCTGTAACTCATTCCCGGATATCTGTTATTCTATATATAAACCCCCGAACCCCTCGATTAGATGCAAACCTGTAACTCACTCCCAGGTATCCGTTATTCTATATATAAACCCCCCGAACACCTCGATTAGATGCCAGCCTGTAACTCACTCCCGGGTATCCATTATTCTATATATAAACCCCCTGAAACCCTCGATTAGATTCCAGCCTGTAACTCCCGGGTATCCGATATTCTATATATAAAACCCCCGAATCCCTCGATTCGATTGCAGCCTGTAACTCTCTCCCTGGTAGCTGTTATTCTATATATAAACCACCTGAACTCTTGATTAGATTCCAGACTGTAACTCACTCCCAGGTATCTGTTATTCTATATATAAACCTCCTGAACCCCACAATTAGATTCCAGCCTGCAACTCCCGGGTATCTGTTCTTCTATATATAAACCCCCCGAACCCCTCGATTAGATTCCAGCCTGTAACTCACTCCCGGATATCTGTTATTCTATACATAAAAGCCCTGAACCCCTCGATTAGCTTCCAGTCTGTAACTCACTCCCGGTTATCCGTTATTCTATATATCAACCCGCCGAACCCCTCGATTAGATTCCAGCCTGTAACTCACTCCCGGGTATCTGTTATTCTAGATATAAACCCCACGAATGCCTCGATCAGATTCCAGCCTGTAACTCACTCTGGGGTACCTGTTATTCTATATATAAACCCCTGAACCACTCGATTAGATTCCAGCCTGTAACTCACTCCCGGTTATCTGTTATTCTATACATAAACCGTTGAACCCCTCGATTAGATCCCAGCCTGTAACTCACCCCCGGGTATCTGTTATTCGACATATAAACCCCACGAACCCCTCGATTAGATTCCAGCCTGTAACTCACTGCCAGGTATCTGTTATTCTATATCTAAACCCTCGGAACCCCTCGATTAGATTCCTGCCTGTAACTCACTCCCGGTTATCTGTTATTCTATACATAAACCGTTGAACCCCTCGATTAGATCCCAGCTTGTAACTCACCCCCGGGTATCTGATATTCAATATATAAAACCTCCGAACCCCTCGATTAGATTCCAGCCTGTAACTCTCTCCCGGGTATCTGTTATTCTATATATAAACCACACGAACTCTTGATTAGGTTCCAGCCTGTAACTCACTCCCGGGTATCTGTTATTCTAAAATAAAAACCCTGAACCACTCGATTAGATTCCAGCCTGTAAATCCCGGGTATCTGTTATTCTATATATAAACCTCGCTGAACCCCTCGATTAGATTCCATCCTGTAACTCACTCCTGGGTATCTGTTATTCTATATATAAACCCCCTGATCCCCTCGATTAGATGCCAGCCTGTAACTCACTCCCGGGTATCTGTTATTTTCTAGATAAACGCCCTGAACCCCATGATTAGATTCCAGCCTGTAACTCACCCCGGGGTATCTGTTATTATATATATAAACTCCCTGAACCCCTCGATTAGATTCCAGCCTGTAACTCACTCCCGGGTATCTGTTATTCAATATATAAACCCCCGAACCCCTCGATTAGATTCCAGCCTGTAACTCACTCCCGGGCATCTGTTATTCTCGATATAAACCCCCCGAACCCCTCGATTAAATGCCAGCCTGTAACTCACTCCCAGGTATCCGTTATTCTATATATAAACCCCCCGAACACCTCGATTAGATTCCAGCCTGCAACTCACTCCCGGGTATCCGTTATTCTGTATATAAACCTCCGAACCCCTCGATTAGATTCTGGCCTGTAACTCACTCCGGGGTATCTGTTATTCTATATATAAACGCCCCGAACCCCTCGATTAGATTCCAGCCTGTAACTCACTCCCGGGTATCTGTTATTTTCTATATAAACGCCCTGAACCCCTCGATTAGATTCCGGCCTGGAACTCACTCCCGATGTATCTGTTATTCTGTATATAAACCCCCCGAACCCCTCGATTAGATTCTAGCCTGTAACTCACTCCCCGGTAACCGTTATTCTATATATAAACCCCCGAACCCCTCGATTAGATTACAGCCTGCAACTCACTCCCAGATATCTGTTATTCTATGTATAAACCACCCAAACTCTTGATTAGATTCCAGCCTGTAACTCATTCCCGGATATCTGTTATTCTATATAAAAACCCCTGAACCCCTCGATTAGATGCCAGCCTGTAACTCACTCCCGGGTATCCGTTATTCTATATATAAACCCCCCGAACACCTCGATTAGATGCCAGCCTGTAACTCACTCCCGGGTATCCATTATTCTATATATAAACCCCCTGAAACCCTCGATTAGATTCCAGCCTGTAACTCCCGGGTATCTGATATTCTATATATAAAACCCCCGAATCTCTCGATTCGATTCCAGCCTGTAACTCTCTCCCTGGTAGCTGTTATTCTATATATAAACCACCTGAACTCTTGATTAGATTCCAGACTGTAACTCACTCCCAGGTATCTGTTATTCTATATATAAACCTCCTGAACACCACAATTAGATTCCAGCCTGCAACTCCCGGGTATCTGTTCTTCTATGTATAAACCCCCCGAACCCCTCGATTAGATTCCAGCCTGTAACTCACTCCCGGATATCTGTTATTCTATATATAAAAGCCCTGAACCCCTCGATTAGCTTCCAGCCTGTAACTCACTCCCGTGTATCTGTTATTCTATCAATGAACCCCCCGAACCCCTCGATTAGATTCCAGCCTGTAACTCACTCCCAGGTATCCGTTATTCTATACATAAACCCCCTGAACACCTCGATTAGATGCCAACTAGTAACTCACTCCCGGATATCTGTTTATCTACATATAAACCCCACAAACGCCTCGATCAGATTCCAGTCTGTAACTCACTCTGGTGTACCTGTTATTCTATATAAAAACCTCTGAACCCCTCGATTAGATGCCAACCTGTAACTGACTCCCAGGTATCTGTTATTATATATATAAACCCCCCGAAGCCCTCGATTAGATTCCAGCCTGTAACTCACTCCCGGGTATCTGTTATTCTGTATATAAACCCCCCGAACCGCTCGATTAGATTCCAGCCTGTAACTCACGACCAGGTATCTGTTATTCTATGGATAAATCCCCCGAACTCCTCAATTAGATTCCAGCCTGTAACTCACTCCCTGGTATCCGTTATTCTATATATAAACCCCCGAACCCCTCGATTAGATTCCAGCCTGTAACTCACTCCTGGGTATCTGTTATTCTATACATAAACCGCTGAACCCCTGATTAGATTCCAACCTGTAACTCACTCCCGGGTATCTGATATTCTATATATAAAACCCCCGAACCACTCGATTAGATTCCAGCCTGTAACTCACTCCCAGATATCTGTTATTCCATGTATAAACCACCCAAACTCTTGATTAGATTCCAGCCTGTAACTCACTCCCGGGTATCTGTTATTCTATATATAAACCCCCTGAACCCCACGATTAGATTCCAGCCTGTAACTCACTCCCGGGTATCTGTTATTCTATAAATAAACCCCCCGAACCCCTCGATTAGATTCCATCCTGTAACTCATTCCCGGATATCTGTTATTCTATATATAAACCCCCGAACCCCTCGATTAGATGCAAACCTGTAACTCACTCCCAGGTATCCGTTATTCTATATATAAACCCCCCGAACACCTCGATTAGATGCCAGCCTGTAACTCACTCCCGGGTATCCATTATTCTATATATAAACCCCCTGAAACCCTCGATTAGATTCCAGCCTGTAACTCCCGGGGACCTGATATTCTATATATAAAACCCCCGAATCCCTCGATTCGATTGCAGCCTGTAACTCTCTCCCTGGTAGCTGTTATTCTATATATAAACCGCCTGAACTCTTGATTAGATTCCAGACTGTAACTCACTCCCAGGTATCTGTTATTCTATAGACAAACAACCCGAAGTCTTGATTAGATTCCAGCCTGCAACTCACTCCCGGGTATCTGTTATTCTCTATATAAACCCCCGAAACCCTCGATTAGATGCCAGCCTGTAACTCACTCCCAGGTATCCGTTATTCGACATATAAACCCTCTGAACATCTCGATTAGATGCCAACTTGTAACTCACTCCCGGATATCTGTTTATCTATATATAAACCCCACAAACACCTCGATCAGATTCCAGTCTGTAACTCACTCTGGGGTACCTGTTATTCTATATAAAAACCTCTGAACCCCTCGATTAGATGCCAACCTGTAACTGACTCCCAGGTATCTGTTATTATATATATAAACCCCCCAAAGCCCTCGATTAGATTCCAGCCTGTAACTCACTCCCGGGTATCTGTTATTCTGTATATAAACCCCCCGAACCGCTCGATTAGATTCCAGCCTGTAACTCACGACCAGGTATCTGTTATTCTATATATAAATCCCCCGAACCCCTCAATTAGATTCCAACCTGTAACTCACTCCCCGGTATCCGTTATTCTATATATAAACCCCCGAACCCCTCGATTAGATTCCAGCCTGTAACTCACTCCCGGGTATCTGTTATTCTATACATAAACCGCTGAACCCCTCGATTAGATTCCAACCTGTAACTCACTCCCGGGTATCTGATATTCTATATATAAAACCCCCGAACCACTCGATTAGATTCCAGCCTGTAACTCACTCCCAGATATCTGTTATTCCATGTATAAACCACCCAAACTCTTGATTAGATTCCAGCCTGTAACTCACTCCCGGGTATCTGTTATTCTATATATAAACCCCCCGAACCGCTCGATTAGATTCCAGCCTGTAACTCACGACCAGGTATCTGTTATTCTATATATAAATCCCCCGAACCCCTCAATTAGATTCCAACCTGTAACTCACTCCCCGGTATCCGTTATTCTATATATAAACCCCCGAACCCCTCGATTAGATTCCAGCCTGTAACTCACTCCCGGGTATCTGTTATTCTATACATAAACCGCTGAACCCCTCGATTAGATTCCAACCTGTAACTCACTCCCGGGTATCTGATATTCTATATATAAAACCCCCGAACCACTCGATTAGATTCCAGCCTGTAACTCACTCCCAGATATCAGTTATTCCTTGTATAAACCACCCAAACTCTTGATTAGATTCCAGCCTGTAACTCACTCCCGGGTATCTGTTATTCTATATATAAACCCCCTGAACCCCACGATTAGATTTCAGCCTGTAACTCACTCCCGGGTATCTGTTATTCTATAAATAAACCCCCCGAACCCCTCGATTAGATTCCATCCTGTAACTCATTCCCGGATATCGGTTATTTTATATATAAACCCCCTGAAGCCCACGATTAGATTCCAGCCTGCAACTCACTCCCGGGTATCTGTTATTCTCTATATAAACCCCCGAAACCCTCGATTAGATGCCAGCCTGTAACTCACTCCCAGGTATCCGTTATTCTATATATAAACCCCCTGAACACCTCGATTAGATGCCAACTAGTAACTCACTCCCGGATATCTGTTTATCTACATATAAACCCCACAAACGCCTCGATCAGATTCCAGTCTGTAACTCACTCTGGTGTACCTGTTATTCTATATAAAAACCTCTGAACCCCTCGATTAGATGCCAACCTGTAACTGACTCCCAGGTATCTGTTATTATATATATAAACCCCCCGAAGCCCTCGATTAGATTCCAGCCTGTAACTCACTCCCGGGTATCTGTTATTCTGTATATAAACCCCCCGAACCGCTCGATTAGATTCCAGCCTGTAACTCACGACCAGGTATCTGTTATTCTATATATAAATCCCCCGAACCCCTCAATTAGATTCCAGCCTGTAACTCACTCCCCGGTATCCGTTATTCTATATATAAACCCCCGAACCCCTCGATTAGATTCCAGCCTGTAACTCACTCCTGGGTATCTGTTATTCTATACATAAACCGCTGAACCCCTCGATTAGATTCCAACCTGTAACTCACTCCCGGGTATCTGATATTCTATATATAAAACCCCCGAACCACTCGATTAGATTCCAGCCTGTAACTCACTCCCAGATATCTGTTATTCCATGTATAAACCACCCAAACTCTTGATTAGATTCCAGCCTGTAACTCACTCCCGGGTATCTGTTATTCTATATATAAACCCCCTGAACCCCACGATTAGATTCCAGCCTGTAACTCACTCCAGGGTATCTGTTATTCTATAAATAAACCCCCCGAACCCCTCGATTAGATTCCATCCTGTAACTCATTCCCGGATATCTGTTATTCTATATATAAACCCCCGAACCCCTCGATTAGATGCAAACCTGTAACTCACTCCCAGGTATCCGTTATTCTATATATAAACCCCCCGAACACCTCGATTAGATGCCACCTGTAACTCACTCCCGGGTATCCATTATTCTATATATAAACCCCCTGAAACCCTCGATTAGATTCCAGCCTGTAACTCCCGGGTATCCGATATTCTATATATAAAACCCCCGAATCCCTCGATTCGATTGCAGCCTGTAACTCTCTCCCTGGTAGCTGTTATTCTATATATAAACCACCTGAACTCTTGATTAGATTCCAGACTGTAACTCACTCCCAGGTATCTGTTATTCTATATATAAACCTCCTGAACCCCACAATTAGATTCCAGCCTGCAACTCCCGGGTATCTGTTCTTCTATATATAAACCCCTCGAACCCCTCGATTAGATTCCAGCCTGTAACTCACTCCCGGATATCTGTTATTCTATACATAAAAGCCCTGAACCCCTCGATTAGCTTCCAGTCTGTAACTCACTCCCGTGTGTCTGTTATTCTATCAATGAACCCCCAGAACCCCTCGATTAGATTCCAGCCTGCAACTCACTCCTGGGTATCTGTTATTCTATATATAAACCTCCGAACCCCTCGATTGGATTCCAGCCTGTAACTCACTCCCGGTTATCCGTTATTCTATATATAAACCCGCCGAACCCCTCGATTAGATTCCAGCCTGTAACTCACTCCCGGGTATCTGTTATTCTAGATATAAACCCCACGAATGCCTCGATCAGATTCCAGCCTGTAACTCACTCTGGGGTACCTGTTATTCTATATATAAACCCCTGAACCACTCGATTAGATTCCAGCCTGTAACTCACTCCCGGGTATCTGTTATTTTCTATATAAACCCCCCGAACCCCTCGATTAGATTCTAGCCTGTAACTCACTCCCCGGTAACCGTTATTCTATATATAAACCCCCGAACCCCTCGATTAGATTCCAGCCTGTAACTCACTCCCAGATAGCTGTTATTCTATGTATAAACCACCCAAACTCTTGATTAGATTCCAGCCTGTAACTCACTCCCGGGTATCCATTATTCTATATATAAACCCCCTGAAACCCTCGATTAGATTCCAGCCTGTAACTCCCGGGTATCTGATATTCTATATATAAAACCCCCGAATCTCTCGATTCGATTCCAGCCTGTAACTCTCTCCCTGGTAGCTGTTATTCTATATATAAACCACCCGAACTCTTGATTAGATTCCAGACTGTAACTCACTCCCAGGTATCTGTTATTCTATATATAAACCTCCTGAACCCCACAATTAGATTCCAGCCTGCAACTCCCGGGTATCTGTTCTTCTATGTATAAACCCCCCGAACCCCTCGATTAGATTCCAGCCTGTAACTCACTCCCGGATATCTGTTATTCTATATATAAAAGCCCTGAAACCCTCGATTAGATTCCAGCCTGCAACTCCCGGGTATCTGTTCTTCTATGTATAAACCCCCCGAACCCCTCGATTAGCTTCCAGCCTGTAACTCACTCCCGTGTATCTGTTATTCTATCAATGAACCCCCCGAACCCCTCGATTAGATTCCAGCCTGTAACTCACTCCCGGATATCCATTATTCTATATATAAACCCCCTGAAACCCTCGATTAAATTCCAGCCTGTAACTCCCGGGTATCTGATATTCTATATATAAAACCACCGAATCCCTCGATTCGATTGCAGATTGTAACTCACTCCCGGATATCTGTTATTCTATACATAAAAGCCCTGAACCCCTCGATTAGCTTTCAGTCTGTAACTCACTCCCGTGTATCTGTTATTCTATCAATGAACCCCCAGAACCCCTCGATTAGATTCCAGCCTGTAACTGACTCCCGGGTGTCTGTTTTTCTATATATAACCCCCCGAACCCCTCGATTAGATTCCAGCCTGAAACTCCCGGGTATCCGTTATACTATATATAAACCCCCCGAACCCCTCGGTTAGATTCCAGCCTGCAACTCACTCCCGGGTATCTGTTATTCTATATATAAACCTCCGAACCCCTCGATTAGATTCCAGCCTGTAACTCACTCCCGGTTATCCGTTATTCTATATATAAACCCGCCGAACCCCTCGATTAGATGCCAGCCTGTAACTCACTCCCGGGTATCTGTTATTCTATATATAAACCCCACGAATGCCTCGATCAGATTCCAGCCTGTAACTCACTCTGGGGTACCTGTTATTCTATATATAAACCCCTGAACCACTCGATTAGATTCCAGCCTGTAACTGACTCCCGGGTATCTGTTATTCTATATATAAACCCCCCCGAACCCCTCGATTAGATTCCAGCCTGTAACTCACTCCCGGGTATCTGTTATTTTCTATATAAACGCCCTGAACCCCTCGATTAGATTCCGGCCTGTAACTCACTCCCGGTGTATCTGTTATTCTGTATATAAACCCCCCGAACCCCTCGATTAGATTCTAGCCTGTAACTCACTCCCCGGTAACCGTTATTCTATATATAAACCCCCGAACCCCTCGATTAGATTCCAGCCTGTAACTCACTCCCAGATATCTGTTATTCTGTGTATAAACCACCCAAACTCTTGATTAGATTCCAGCCTGTAACTCATTCCCGGATATCTGTTATTCTATATAAAAACCCCTGAACCCCTCGATTAGATTCCAGCCTGTAACTCACTCCCGGGTATCTGATATTCTATATATAAAACCCCCGAATCTCTCGATTCGATTCCAGCCTGTAACTCTCTCCCTGGTAGCTGTTATTCTATATATAAACCACCCGAACTCTTGATTAGATTCCAGACTGTAACTCACTCCCAGGTATCTGTTATTCTATATATAAACCTCCTGAACACCACAATTAGATTCCAGCCTGCAACTCCCGGGTATCTGTTCTTCTATATATAAACCCCTCGAACCCCTCGATTAGATTCCAGCCTGTAACTCACTCCCGGATATCTGTTATTCTATACATAAAAGCCCTGAACCCCTCGATTAGCTTCCAGTCTGTAACTCACTCCCGTGTGTCTGTTATTCTATCAATGAACCCCCAGAACCCCTCGATTAGATTCCAGCCTGCAACTCACTCCTGGGTATCTGTTATTCTATATATAAACCTCCGAACCCCTCGATTGGATTCCAGCCTGTAACTCACTCCCGGTTATCCGTTATTCTATATATAAACCCGCCGAACCCCTCGATTAGATTCCAGCCTGTAACTCACTCCCGGGTATCTGTTATTCTAGATATAAACCCCACGAATGCCTCGATCAGATTCCAGCCTGTAACTCACTCTGGGGTACCTGTTATTCTATATATAAACCCCTGAACCACTCGATTAGATTCCAGCCTGTAACTCACTCCCGGGTATCTGTTATTTTCTATATAAACCCCCCGAACCCCTCGATTAGATTCTAGCCTGTAACTCACTCCCCGGTAACCGTTATTCTATATATAAACCCCCGAACCCCTCGATTAGATTCCAGCCTGTAACTCACTCCCAGATAGCTGTTATTCTATGTATAAACCACCCAAACTCTTGATTAGATTCCAGCCTGTAACTCACTCCCGGGTATCCATTATTCTATATATAAACCCCCTGAAACCCTCGATTAGATTCCAGCCTGTAACTCCCGGGTATCTGATATTCTATATATAAAACCCCCGAATCTCTCGATTCGATTCCAGCCTGTAACTCTCTCCCTGGTAGCTGTTATTCTATATATAAACCACCCGAACTCTTGATTAGATTCCAGACTGTAACTCACTCCCAGGTATCTGTTATTCTATATATAAACCTCCTGAACCCCACAATTAGATTCCAGCCTGCAACTCCCGGGTATCTGTTCTTCTATGTATAAACCCCCCGAACCCCTCGATTAGATTCCAGCCTGTAACTCACTCCCGGATATCTGTTATTCTATATATAAAAGCCCTGAAACCCTCGATTAGATTCCAGCCTGCAACTCCCGGGTATCTGTTCTTCTATGTATAAACCCCCCGAACCCCTCGATTAGCTTCCAGCCTGTAACTCACTCCCGTGTATCTGTTATTCTATCAATGAACCCCCCGAACCCCTCGATTAGATTCCAGCCTGTAACTCACTCCCGGATATCTGTTATTCTATATATAAAAGCCCTGAAACCCTCGATTAAATTCCAGCCTGTAACTCCCGGGTATCTGATATTCTATATATAAAACCACCGAATCCCTCGATTCGATTGCAGATTGTAACTCACTCCCGGATATCTGTTATTCTATACATAAAAGCCCTGAACCCCTCGATTAGCTTTCAGTCTGTAACTCACTCCCGTGTATCTGTTATTCTATCAATAAAACCCCAGAACCCCTCGATTAGATTCCAGCCTGTAACTGACTCCCGGGTGTCTGTTTTTCTATATATAACCCCCCGAACCCCTCGATTAGATTCCAGCCTGAAACTCCCGGGTATCCGTTATACTATATATAAACCCCCCGAACCCCTCGGTTAGATTCCAGCCTGCAACTCACTCCCGGGTATCTGTTATTCTATATATAAACCTCCGAACCCCTCGATTAGATTCCAGCCTGTAACTCACTCCCGGTTATCCGTTATTCTATATATAAACCCGCCGAACCCCTCGATTAGATGCCAGCCTGTAACTCACTCCCGGGTATCTGTTATTCTATATATAAACCCCACGAATGCCTCGATCAGATTCCAGCCTGTAACTCACTCTGGGGTACCTGTTATTCTATATATAAACCCCTGAACCACTCGATTAGATTCCAGCCTGTAACTGACTCCCGGGTATCTGTTATTCTATATATAAACCCCCCCGAACCCCTCGATTAGATTCCAGCCTGTAACTCACTCCCGGGTATCTGTTATTTTCTATATAAACGCCCTGAACCCCTCGATTAGATTCCGGCCTGTAACTCACTCCCGGTGTATCTGTTATTCTGTATATAAACCCCCCGAACCCCTCGATTAGATTCTAGCCTGTAACTCACTCCCCGGTAACCGTTATTCTATATATAAACCCCCGAACCCCTCGATTAGATTCCAGCCTGTAACTCACTCCCAGATATCTGTTATTCTGTGTATAAACCACCCAAACTCTTGATTAGATTCCAGCCTGTAACTCATTCCCGGATATCTGTTATTCTATATAAAAACCCCTGAACCCCTCGATTAGATTCCAGCCTGTAACTCACTCCCGGGTATCTGATATTCTATATATAAAACCCCCGAATCTCTCGATTCGATTCCAGCCTGTAACTCTCTCCCTGGTAGCTGTTATTCTATATATAAACCACCCGAACTCTTGATTAGATTCCAGACTGTAACTCACTCCCAGGTATCTGTTATTCTATATATAAACCTCCTGAACACCACAATTAGATTCCAGCCTGCAACTCCCGGGTATCTGTTCTTCTATGTATAAACCCCCCGAACCCCTCGATTAGATTCCAGCCTGTAACTCACTCCCGGATATCTGTTATTCTATATATAAAAGCCCTGAACCCCTCGATTAGCTTCCAGCCTGTAACTCACTCCCGTGTATCTGTTATTCTATCAATGAACCCGCCGAACCCCTCGATTAGATTCCAGCCTGTAACTCACTCCCGGTTATCCATTATTCTATATATAAACCCCCTGAAACCCTCGATTAAATTCCAGACTGTAACTCCCGGGTATCTGATATTCTATATATAAAACCCCCGAATCCCTCGATTCGATTGCAGATTGTAACTCACTCCCGGATATCTGTTATTCTATACATAAAAGCCCTGAACCCCTCGATTAGCTTCCAGTCTGTAACTCACTCCCGTGTATCTGTTATTCTATCAATGAACCCCCAGAACCCCTCGATTAGATTCCAGCCTGTAACTGACTCCCGGGTGTCTGTTTTTCTATATATAACCCCCCGAACCCCTCGATTAGATTCCAGCCTGAAACTCCCGGGTATCCGTTATACTATATATAAACCCCCCGAACCCCTCGGTTAGATTCCAGCCTGCAACTCACTCCCGGGTATCTGTTATTCTATATATAAACCTCCGAACCCCTTGATTAGATTCCAGCCTGTAACTCACTCCCGGTTATCCGTTATTCTATATATAAACCCGCCGAACCCCTCGATTAGATTCCAGCCTGTAACTGACTCCCGGGTATCTGTTATTCTATATATAAACCCCCCCGAACCCCTCGATTAGATTCCAGCCTGTAACTCACTCCCGGGTATCTGTTATTCGATATATAAACCCCACGAACCCCTCGATTAGATTCCAGCCTGTAACTTACTGCCAGGTATCTGTTATTCTATATCTAAACCCTCGGAACCCCTCGATTAGATTCCTGCCTGTAACTCACTCCCGGTTATCTGTTATTCTATACATAAACCGTTGAACCCCTCGATTAGATCCCAGCCTGTAACTCACCCCCGGGTATCTGATATTCAATATATAAAACCTCCGAACCCCTCGATTAGATTCCAGCCTGTAACTCTCTCCCGGGTATCTGTTATTCTATATATAAACCACACGAACTCTTGATTAGGTTCCAGCCTGTAACTCACTCCCGGGTATCTGTTATTCTAAAATAAAAACCCTGAACCACTCGATTAGATTCCAGCCTGTAACTCCCGGGTATCTGTTATTCTATATATAAACCTCGCTGAACCCCTCAATTAGATTCCATCCTGTAACTCACTCCTGGGTATCTGTTATTCTATATATAAACCCCCTGATCCCCTCGATTAGATGCCAGCCTGTAACTCACTCCCGGGTATCTGTTATTATATATATAAACTCCCTGAACCCCTCGATTAGATTCCAGCCTGTAACTCACTCCCGGGTATCTGTTATTCTCGATATAAACCCCCGAACCCCTCGATTAAATGCCAGCCTGTAACTCACTCCCAGGTATCCGTTATTCTATATATAAACCCCCTGAACACCTCGATTAGATTCCAGCCTGTAACTCACTCCCGGGTATCTGTTATTCTGTATATAAACCCCCGAACCCCTCGATTAGATTCTGGCCTGTAACTCACTCCGGGGTATCTGTTATTCAATATATAAACCCCCGAACCCCTCGATTAGATGCCAGCCTGTAACTCACCCCGGGTATCTGATATTCTATATATACAACCCCCGAACCACTCGATTAGATTCCAGCCTGTAACTCACTCCCAGATATCTGTTATTCTATGTATAAACCACCCAAACTTTTGATTCGATTCCAGCCTGTAACTCTCTCCCGGGTGTCTGTTATTCTGTATATAAACCCCCTGAACCCCACGATTAGATTCCAGCCTGTAACTCACTCCCGGGTATGTGTTATTCTATATATAAACCCCCCGAACCTCTCGATTAGATTCCAGCCTGTAACTCACTCCCGGGTATGTGTTATTCAAATATAAACCCCCCGAACCCCTCGATTAGATTCCAGCCTGTAACTCAATTCCGGGTACCTGTTATGCAATATATAAACCCCCTGAACCCCCTCAGTTAGATTCCAGCCTGTAATTCACTCCCGGGTATCTGTTATTCTATATATAAACCCCCCGAAACTCTCGATTAGATTCCAACCTGTAACTCACCCCCGGGTACCTGATATTCTATATATAAACCCCCGAACCCCTCGGTTAGATTCCAGCCTGTAACTCATTCCCGGGTATCTGTTATTCTATACATAAACCCCTGAACCCCTCGATTAGATTCTAGCCTGTACCTCATTCCTAGGTATCTGTTATTCTATATATAAACCCACGGACAACTCGATTAGATCCCAGCCTGTAACTCACTCCCGGGTATCTGTTATTCTATATATAAACCCCCCGAACACCTCGATTAGATTCCAGCCTGTAACTCACTCCCGGGTATCCATTCTTCTATATATAAACCCCCCGAACCCCTTGATTAGATTCCAGCCTGTAACTCATTCCCGGGTATCTGTTATTCTATACATAAACCCCTGAACCACTCGATTAGATTCCAGCCTGTACCTCATTCCTAGGTATCTGTTATTCTATATATAAACCCCCGGACAACTCGATTAGATCCCAGCCTGTAACTCACTGCCGGGTACCTGTTATACTATATATAAACCCCCCGAACCCCTCGGTTAGATTCCAGCCTGTAACTCACTCCCGGGTATCTGTTATTCTATATATAAACCCTCCGAACCCCTCGATTAGATTCCAGCCTGTAACTCACTCCTGGGTACCTGTTATACCATATATAAACCCCCAGAACCCCTCGATTAGATTCCAGCCTGTAACTGACTCCCGGGTGTCTGTTTTTCTATATATAACCCCCCGAACCCCTCGATTAGATTCCAGCCTGAAACTCCCGGGTATCCGTTATACTATATATAAACCCCCCGAACCCCTCGGTTAGATTCCAGCCTGCAACTCACTCCCGGGTATCTGTTATTCTATATATAAACCTCCGAACCCCTCGATTAGATTCCAGCCTGTAACTCACTCCCGGTTATCCGTTATTCTATATATAAACCCGCCGAACCCCTCGATTAGATGCCAGCCTGTAACTCACTCCCGGGTATCTGTTATTCTATATATAAACCCCACGAATGTCTCGATCAGATTCCAGCCTGTAACTCACTCTGGGGTACCTGTTATTCTATATATAAACCCCTGAACCACTCGATTAGATTCCAGCCTGTAACTGACTCCCGGGTATCTGTTATTCTATATATAAACCCCCCCGAACCCCTCGATTAGATTCCAGCCTGTAACTCACTCCCGGGTATCTGTTATTCGATATATAAACCCCACGAACCCCTCGATTAGATTCCAGCCTGTAACTCACTGCCAGGTATCTGTTATTCTATATCTAAACCCTCGGAACCCCTCGATTAGATTCCTGCCTGGAACTCACTCCCGGTTATCTGTTATTCTATACATAAACCGTTGAACCCCTCGATTAGATCCCAGCCTGTAACTCACCCCCGGGTATCTGATATTCAATATATAAAACCTCCGAACCCCTCGATTAGATTCCAGCCTGTAACTCTCTCCCGGGTATCTGTTATTCTATATATAAACCACACGAACTCTTGATTAGGTTCCAGCCTGTAACTCACTCCCGGGTATCTGTTATTCTAAAATAAAAACCCTGAACCACTCGATTAGATTCCAGCCTGTAACTCCCGGGTATCTGTTATTCTATATATAAACCTCGCTGAACCCCTCGATTAGATTCCATCCTGTAACTCACTCCTGGGTATCTGTTATTCTATATATAAACCCCCTGATCCCCTCGATTAGATGCCAGCCTGTAACTCACTCCCGGGTATCTGTTATTATATATATAAACTCCCTGAACCCCTCGATTAGATTCCAGCCTGTAACTCACTCCCGGGTATCTGTTATTCTCGATATAAACCCCCGAACCCCTCGATTAAATGCCAGCCTGTAACTCACTCCCAGGTATCCGTTATTCTATATATAAACCCCCTGAACACCTCGATTAGATTCCAGCCTGTAACTCACTCCCGGGTATCTGTTATTCTGTATATAAACCCCCGAACCCCTCGATTAGATTCTGGCCTGTAACTCACTCCGGGGTATCTGTTATTCAATATATAAACCCCCGAACCCCTCGATTAGATGCCAGCCTGTAACCCACCCCGGGTATCTGATATTCTATGTATACAACCCCCGAACCACTCGATTAGATTCCAGCCTGTAACTCACTCCCAGATATCTGTTATTCTATGTATAAACCACCCAAACTTTTGATTCGATTCCAGCCTGTAACTCTCTCCCGGGTGTCTGTTATTCTGTATATAAACCCCCTGAACCCCACGATTAGATTCCAGCCTGTAACTCACTCCCGGGTATGTGTTATTCTATATATAAACCCCCCGAACCTCTCGATTAGATTCCAGCCTGTAACTCACTCCCGGGTATGTGTTATTCAAATATAAACCCCCCGAACCCCTCGATTAGATTCCAGCCTGTAACTCAATTCCGGGTACCTGTTATGCAATATATAAACCCCCTGAACCCCCTCAGTTAGATTCCAGCCTGTAATTCACTCCCGGGTATCTGTTATTCTATATATAAACCCCCCGAAACTCTCGATTAGATTCCAACCTGTAACTCACCCCCGGGTACCTGATATTCTATATATAAACCCCCGAACCCCTCGGTTAGATTCCAGCCTGTAACTCATTCCCGGGTATCTGTTATTCTATACATAAACCCCTGAACCCCTCGATTAGATTCTAGCCTGTACCTCATTCCTAGGTATCTGTTATTCTATATATAAACCCCCGGACAACTCGATTAGATCCCAGCCTGTAACTCACTCCCGGGTATCTGTTATTCTATATATAAACCCCCCGAACACCTCGATTAGATTCCAGCCTGTAACTCACTCCCGGGTATCCATTCTTCTATATATAAACCCCCCGAACCCCTTGATTAGATTCCAGCCTGTAACTCATTCCCGGGTATCTGTTATTCTATACATAAACCCCTGAACCCCTCGATTAGATTCCAGCCTGTACCTCATTCCTAGGTATCTGTTATTCTATATATAAACCCCCGGACAACTCGATTAGATCCCAGCCTGTAACTCACTGCCGGGTACCTGTTATACTATATATAAACCCCCCGAACCCCTCGGTTAGATTCCAGCCTGTAACTCACTCCCGGGTATCTGTTATTCTATATATAAACCCTCCGAACCCCTCGATTAGATTCCAGCCTGTAACTCACTCCTGGGTACCTGTTATACTATATATAAACCCCCCGAACCCCTCGATTAGATTCCAGCCTGTAACTCACTCCCGGGTATCTGTTATTCTATATATAAACCCCCCCGAACCCCTCGATTAGATTCCAGCCTATAACGCACTCCCGGGTATCTGTTATTCTATATATAAACCCCCGAACCCCTCGATTAGATTCCAGCCTGTAACTCACTCCCGGGTATCTGTTATTCTATATATAAACCCCCCGAACCCCTCAATTAAATTCCAGCCTGTAACTCACTTCCGGGTATGTGTTGTTCTATTTATAAACCTCCCGAACCCCTCGATTAGATTGCAGCCTGTAACTCACTCCCGGGTATCTGATATTCTGTATCTAAACCCCCTAACGCCTGTTTTGGATCGATAATAATAGACCCAGGTTCGGGACCTGGATGAATGTTAAATAAGAGACAAGACAAATGAGAAAAGAAACTTAGTACAGTTTAGGAAGAAAAGAGAAGTATGATAAGATGCAACAAAGCTCACAGCCTTCGGCCCGTCGGGAACTCCGCAATGACGACTGGTCAGGAGCCTTGGGGGTCCCGGCACCGCTCGCGAATCACGGTCCAAGGTGAAGTTCAAAGCGCTACTTGATAGTTCCGTCCCTTTATACTATTGAACAAACATGGGTGCATGTGGCTTACGGCCAACTCCTAATAAGTAAGGCCCCAGCTGTTCTTCCACAAAGCATGAGATCTCGAGGCGCCGATCGTTCCATAAACAAGATGGTGTGCGCATCAAGGTATCTCTCTCTCTCTCTCTGCATCAACAACATTCCACGAGGCATGAAGCAGAAACACACTGTAAATGTCGGAATATCATAATTAACCCTATGTGATTAACCCTATACAATACAATCCACCCTTGATATTTAGACATTCTAAGTAATATAATCGGGTTGAAGGCGTAATGCATCAGTTACACGTTGAGTATACGCAAGCAACGCCCGCAATCTACACCAAAGAATACATACAAGCAGTAATATCAGTAATAATGCGATGAGTAAAACAACGATAGGATGTATTAACAGCTTCAAAACGGCTGTTTTTGGGAACCATCCGTAAAAGATGTCCCACCAATGGTGTACTGTAAGGTCAGTGACCGTTGTCGCAACTCTGACCAAGGTGCCTTCACTGTAACTCATAGCAACTTGTAGAGTATGAAGAGTACACCCTCGTTTGCTCAATTCGTCAGTGACCTTTTGGTTATCTTTTAGAAATTGAGCTAAACGAGTTAGGTCTACAGTGGGAGGAAGGTTAGTAATGCCTTGGACGGTGTGATGGCGCACAACATTTTTCCATCGTCCCAATCGATATGACCTATTAGAATTGTCATATCTTTTTGCCACTTAATTGATAATGTGATGTTGGCCCCCGTGCTTACTGTTACTAGCACCTGTCCTGGGCCTCCCCAGTACCTGCATGCGTCACAAGTGATGCTCCGGTGTCCTATAGTGCAGGATTGTCCGGAAGGACAGGTAAAATTGTCTTGTGTACGATCAGTGTAAGCTAACCGCCACCCTATACGGCCATCCCATGCTGTGTTTGAGGATGGAAGTAGCACAGTCACAGATAACGAGACACAGAGACTTGCCAGCACGAGTTGGTAAGTTGCCATTTTGGGCAGAATTCCTGTGGGAGGAAGCATAATTATATTAATTCAGCCCCGTTTAGTCAATTTCCCCATGTCAACACAGAGAGGAATATCTTGACCAGTCAGGAGCACCCAATAAGTGTTTCCTTCTCCTTTCGCTAAGATTTTCCCTGCTTGTAAGGGTTTCTGGGGGTACTGCACCCACACTTTTCCTCCTTCACAAACTATGTCCTGAGTCAGATTTCCTTTTTCAATAGTAGGGACACTAACTTTGCCTAACATATGGCTCATGGGAGTTCCCCCCCGCAATGGTCGGTGATTCAGATTGCGCACTGCTTGTGGTAAGACCTTTAACCACCCTTGCAATGTGTTAGTGGGAGTTAATATTTTAATCTGTTGCTTAAGTAATCCATTCTTGCGTTCTATTAACCCTGCAGCTTGCGGATAGTAAGGTATGTGGAACATCCAATAGATCCCGTTGTCTACCGCCCACTGTTGCACTGTTTGACTTGTGAAGTGCGACCCATTATCGGACTGTACTTCTGCTGGCTCACCGTAGCATGTGATTAAATTCTCCAGTCCTTTAATCGTACTTTGTTGATTCGCTTTAGTCACTGGATAAGCTATCAAAAGTCCAGAATAGGTATCAACAGCAGTGAGCAAATATTGGAACCATTGTTGCAATGGTAAAGGTCCTACATGATCAACTTGCCATATTTGTGCTGGTTGAGTCCCTCTCTTAATATGGGCACCGGGATGTCATTGTAGGGGAAAATGCTTCACCTTTTGACAAATTTCACAGCTGTTTATGATCTGTTTAACACCGTCTGTAGTCAAATGTAACCCCCTATTTCGTGCTCATTGTATCGTACCCTGAATGCCCAAATGTCCAGATTTGTGGTGGGCCCACTTGCCTATGCCATATTCTTCCTCTTCCGCCTCTTTGACAGCCCGTACCTGGGCTGTATTATCAATGGTGTTATTATGTTCAGAGGTCTTTGAAGTGTTTTCCATGTGAGCATCCACATGATATACAGTTATTTTCATCTTCTGGGCTTTGGACCATATTTGTTCCCATAGGTGCTTTCCCCACAAGTCTTTCCCAGTTATTTGCCAGTTATGTTCATGCCAGTTTCGCATCCAGCTCGCCATGCCATTGGCTACTGCCCATGAGCCAGTATATATGTGTACTTGTTGCTGTTCCTCTTTTAACGCAAGGACTACAGCTGCTAGTTCTGCTAGCTGGCTGGAGCCTCCCACGCCCTCATCATGCACAGTTGTCTGGGTTTTTGGATTGAAGGCAGCGGCTCACCATCACCGAAGGCCGTTTCACCGGACCGCTGAGCCCTCTGTGAACCGGGCATGGCTACGTTCTTCAGGTGTTAACTGTTCAAAAGACACACCCCAGGAGATCAGTGACTCTTTGGTTAAACTGACAGACGACTGCGTAAGTTCACTCTCAGCTGTTTGTGGGTATTCAGCCACATGCTGATGTAGTCGGGTGATTCCTTCTTTTCCTTTACTTGCTCTGTCTGCGATATACCATTTCCAGCGCACTATGGAGCTTTGCTGCGCTTGCCCGACCTTGTGTGTCTCATTTTCTGAGAGAACCCAGGATAATATGGGTAGGTCTGGTCTTAAACTGACTTTATCGTCCCCTGTCTGTCCTTCTGTTTCTGTTAGGGCCCAATAACATGCTAATAATTGTTTCTCAAATGGAGTGTAACGAGTAGCAGCATCTGTCAATTTTCTAGACCAGAACCCTAATGGTATATGAGTGCCATGTTGAACCTGCCACAAACTCCATACTGCAGTATCATTGGTAACGGATACCTGGAGCTCAACAGGCTGCCCAGGCACTCGCGGGGCTAGGGGTAAAGCTTGGGTTACGGCTTCTTTGGCTACATCAAAGGCCACCTGTTGTTCCTTTCCCCACTCAAAGTGGGCATTTTTTCGTGTTACGGCATACAGCGGTTTTAATAACATGTTCCTTTACTGCTGATATTAAGACCGTTACCCAACGCAGAGGCCCATTTCCCAATGCCATTCTGATAGTTGTTCGGACAGCAGGCGTTTCTGCCCCTCCGAACCCATAAATCATCATACGGGTCGCTGTGTGTTTCCTAGGATTTCCATGGACAATAGTAATTTCTGCCCCTGTGTCTAGTAAAGCCACATCTCTTTGTATGATACCCCGCCCCGCCAATGTATCGTAATCGGAATGTGTGGCCTCAGGTCCCCGGGAGCTTGGGTTGATGTGGTTCTAACGGGGAGTACTCCCGGATCCCGGCCACACTCCTAGTCGAGGGGATTACTAGCCTTCCACAGCTCTTCTACGTTGGGGTATAGGCTAGCGGGAGGTGGTTTCTCCACATCCGCAGACTTATCGCTATCCGACTTAGTCTCCCTTACCTCCTTCTTTCACCCTTCCCTGTTCCCGGGATGCAGTATTGCTTCCACATAGAATACATCGCTACTGTTGGGATTCCATCAATTTTTCCCTTGGGGACCCCTGCCTTCAGTAAAGCCGCGAACATGTGCCTCCGCGTAATTCTTTTTTTTGTCTTTCCTGACCCTGTACCTTTCCCAGAGGTCGAACCTTGTCGCTGGTCCCGATCCCCCTCTACATTAGCCGTTCTCGACTCTCGCACACTATCTTCTACATCCTCTAACTGTCCTAACAATCGGCAGGCGTGCCCCACCCGCTGTCCTCAGGCTGGTCCCAATAATGTGAGTAGCACACCCCTCATCATAGGAGGGCCACTCTTCATCAGCCTGCTCCGCATTCCTGCCGTAAAGAGCTCCTGATCTGGCCCCCCATATTGTTGGTGATATAATCCTCCCTGTGTTGTCATGTTGTGCAACTGTATCGCACCCTCCGCCGTAGTATTCCAAGGTTTTACCTCCCCTTCTCAATCAACGGCACAGGGATATTTTTGCCGGACCCCTATAGTAACCATGTCCCATAGCGAACCTGTGCCCTGGACATTCGGTAGCACTGCTGTGATAAGGTGGTCCGTAGTCATAGTCCCCATTTTTGTTAACTCTTCGGGGTTAAGTATTACGCCTGATGCTCCCTGGTCCCAAATCCGGGTTAGCCATTCTGACAATGATTCCCCGGGTTTTTGGCGAAATTGAGACCCTATTTCTTGTAACTCACTGGTGGTGAAGTCACGCGCCCCTCTAGTGGTTACCGGCTGTTCCCCATCGTGCTCTTTCGTCTTATTTGTCATAAGGGGTCTAGCTACTGTGCCCGGAGCGTATGGGGGAGGGTCTTTAGTTTCCCCTCCCCCCCCCCCCCTCTCCATCTGTCCACTCATATTCTGGGTCAGAGGAATACCAGATGTCTCTGTCCCAATGAGCCGGGTCCCAAGTGGGTCCAGCTATCAATGTACGTACCTGTGACCCATCTATCTGTCATTTCCCTTGTCTGGCTTTCTTTTTATTTTGTACTGTCGCCAGACGGCATATTAAAGTTTCTGATTGTTCATTGACTTTATCGTCCGTTCTTGTGCAGTGCAGACCACTTCAGTCAGGGTCGAGTTTTGACTTTCCAAAACCTTAACAGCTGTTTTTAACTGTAGTTTTCTGCCTCACTTTCCTTAAGTTGTTTACACATCGTCCTTTATGCTGTCAACAAAATCCATCCCCTTTGTGGGGGACTACTTTTC
This sequence comes from Pristiophorus japonicus, assembly GCF_044704955.1. Classification (NCBI taxonomy): domain Eukaryota; kingdom Metazoa; phylum Chordata; class Chondrichthyes; family Pristiophoridae; genus Pristiophorus; species Pristiophorus japonicus. The sequence goes on along the minus strand of NC_091998.1, from coordinate 678,458 downwards.
TCCTGTGGGAAGCTCACTTCCTTCAGGAGAGACAGTACTGCGTGGGGTATGGTTCTATCTTTGTTCTGTTCCAATAACGGCGTATCCCAATGTTGTAGGGGTCCAAACTGGGCTAGCACATTGGCAAGAGAGCCAAAACCCTCATCCCTCGTGCTCCACCCTGGTATTCTATATTTCTCTCCCGCAGGAGGAGACTGCTTCTTGTCTTTTCTCTTAACCATTTTACCAGATCCTGCCGACTGCGCCAAAATGTTTTGGATCGATAATAATAGACCCAGGTTCGGGATCTGGATGAATGTTAAATAAGAGACAAGACAAATGAAGCAAAGATAAAACACCGTTTACTGAGAGAAAATTAACATAATACAGCTTACGAAGAAAAGAGAAGTATGATAAGATGCAACAAAGCTCACAGCCTTCGGTCCGTCGGGAACTCCGCAACGACGGCTGGTCAGGAGCCTTGGGGGTCCCGGCACCGCTCGCCAATCACGGTCCAAGGTGAAGTTCAAAGAGCTACTGGACAGTTCCGTCCCTTTATACTATTGAACAAACATGGGTGCATGTGGCTTATGGCCAACTCCTAATCAGTAAGGCTCCAGCTGTTCTTCCACAAAGCATGAGATCTCGAGGCGCCGATCGTCCCATAAACAAGATGGTGTGCGCATCTCTCTCTCTCTGCATCAAAAACATTCCACGAGGCATGAAGCAGAAAATACACTGTAAATGTCGGAATATCATATTTAACCCTATGTGATTAACGTTATACAATACAACGCCTCGATTAGATTCCAGCCCGTAACTCTCTCCCGGGTATCTGTTATTCTATATATAAACCCCTGAACCCCTCGATTAGATTCCAGCCTGTAACTCACTCCCAGGTATCTGTTATTCTATATCTAAACCCCCCGAACCCCTCGATTAGATTCCAGCCTGTAACTCACTCCCAGGTATCTGTTATTCTATATATAAACCCCTGAACCCCTCGATTAGATTCCAGCCTGTAACTCACTCCCGGGTATCAGTTATTCTATATCTAAACCCCCCGAACCCCTCGATTAGATTCCAGCCTGTAACTCACTCCCAGGTATCTGTTATTCTATATCTTAACCCCCCGAACCCCTCGATTAGATTCCAGCCTGTAACTCACTCCCAGGTATCTGTTATTCTATATATAAACCCCCCGAACCCCTCGATTAGATTCCAGCCTGTAACTCACTACCGGGTATCTGTTATTCTCTATATAAATCCCTGAAGCCCTCGATTAGATTTCAGCCTGTAACTCACTCCCGGGTATCTGTTATTCTATATATAAACCCCTGAACCCCTCGATTGGATTCCAGCCTGTAACTCACTCCCGGGTATCTGTTATTCTCTATATAAATCCCTGAAGCCCTCGATTAGATTCCAGCCTGTCACTCACCCCCGGGTATCTGTTATTCTATTTGAATTAAAAGTATTGAAGTTGAACTTGAGTCAGTTCCCTGGGAGAAGCCTGTTCCACTGGTTGACGTGAATTTGTGATCTTTGTGTTTGGTTATGTTTCAGTGTAAAGATCATTTGTTCCAGATTAAAAATGAAATGAATGAAGAGTTATTTCACGCTGATTGATTTGGACAGGAACCTCCAGCTGTACTGAGCAGATTGAGAGAGGTAGAGCTTGGAAGTGAGCAATGTGCTCCTCGCAGTCTCATATCTTCCTGTCTGTGTCCTTGACTCTGAGATGCGATGCAGATACACAGCATGGCTTCAGGACCATACCTCTGTCACTGAGTTCTGCCTCTTAATCATGAGAAGAGAGCAAATGCAAGGCTGCCTCGCCTTCTCTCTAGTCACAGCCCGCTTCATGCAAACAAGCCCTCAGCTTTTATTTTCTACTGTATTTTATCAAAATGCTTTCGACTACTGACACCGAACGGCAGCGGAATTAACGTTCTGCAACTCACACCAGCTTTGCAAGAAAAAACCCTGAAAGCAGTGGGCCCGGAACTCCTGGGGGAATTAGGAAAGGATCATGTATTTATGCTGGGAGCAGACCTGCCTCCATTTCTGCATTAGCTTAGTGGGAGGCGCCCATGGTTTTTTTTAATTCGCTCTGCCCTCCTCTCAATAGACATTATTGTATTTTGCATTTTTCTTTCCAGTGTCAAAGACCTTGCAGTTGCGAGCAATCCTTTGTGGAGATGTGATTTTTTGTTGTTGTGGGGTATTGCTAGTTTTCAGCATGCATTGTCAGGCAGTACTGCTGCAGCAGACAGCACTCCCTCCCAGCAAGCCGATTGGCTTGTGTCCTTAAGTGCTGGCCAAGGGTTGGATAGAGACTGGAGATTAACAGGTGCATTATGCTGCTCTGCTGCTCCTGACGGCCAGCAGTCGGATGCTTGTCGCTTCCAGTGTAAAAGCAGAGCGGCTTGTGTGTGTGTGTGCACTGCAATGCCCGAGATCTGTCCAGCTTTCAAGATGCTTTGTGTCAATGGTAGAAGGTGTGCCGTGGCCCCGGAGAATCTGTGAGTGGAGTCAGGGGAAGGATGTGTATGGTGGTGGAGCTGACTCAGCAGCTGGCCCAGGCTTTCTCCTGGCCAGAGGAATATTCGATGACCAACTGACCCTGCTGCTGACAGAAAAGGCTATTTTCTTCTCAATGTATTTGCGCTGCCTGTTTTTCGGATTCTGTGACCGCTCGGCTATGTCTTCCTGATGTCTGTCTGTAGACTTGAGGGTTTGGCATTGTGTACAGGATGAGTGAGGGAGGTATCTCTTCAGCTCCACCTGTTTTTCCTGTTGTTTCTGGAGAATCGGAAGGTGCAAATCCGGTGGAGGAGGAGAGCTCGCCAGCATCCAGGGAAGTACACTGCAGTGGCTGCATTGTGTGGCCTCGCCAACAGACCTGGCTGTGTGTCGTCCCTCTCCTCATCGGCTTCATTGGGCTGGGCCTCAGCCTCATGCTGCTCAGGTGGATTGTTGTGGGTTCGGTCAAGGAATATGTGCCAGCGGATAACCTGGAATCCAACCGCATTGGGCAGGACCCCATCTTCCTCTCCAAACCAAGCTCCTTCCCCAAGCATGCAGAAGCCACGACCGTCTACACTGGTACACATCCCTCCTTCAGCACCCGGGGTACAGTGTCCATCACCCCCAGGAGTACTACCCAGGGGACAACCACTGACCATCGCAGCCCCCCACCCCTCAACACCACCCCAGCCGGCCCCCGCACCCCCACAGCACCGGGAACATTACCTTTCCGGCTCACCCCCACTGTCTCACATGTGCCAACCTGGCAGGCAATGCCCTTTTCTACCTCTTCAAGCAAATTCTTCCTCCATGACTCCACGCCATCCTGGACACTCTCAAAATCGGGGGAATCTACCACCGACATCCATTCTGTCATCGCACCCAAATTCCGTAAGTAAAGCAGTTTCATTACTCTGTAAATGTTGGGGTGCGAGAGCTGCAAGCTGTTTGTGTGTGAGTGTGAGTGAGTGTGTTTGTGAGTGTGAGTCTGCATTCTTCAGTGAATCAGAGAATGAACACTTGCCACCATCACTTGCAGAGGGCTTCAGTTTTCGAACAGCAATATTAAACAATCACAAACCGCAAGCTGAAACTATAGTGAACATTTCAGCTTTTAGATAAATGAATGCTGATGGTCTACTTTCTAGTGACACCAAATAATATAATTTTATTCTCTTCACTTTCTGCTGTTTTCCAATTAGAACGGGTGCCTGTGGTTTATGTGTGTGTATATATATCAGAGATCTTTCTCTCTGTATTACGGCTATGTATGGTTTCTGGTTTATTTCCCAGTGTATGTGGAAACTGATCCCATGCCTGTCTGTACTAAGGGTAATTCTATCCCTGTGAATTTGGAGGCAGATACCGCCTCTGGGTGTTTGGAGGCTGCTTCTATTGCCATGTACATGGAATAAAAGCAGAAAATGCTGGAAATCTCAGCAGGTCAGGCAGCATCTGTGGAGAGGAAGCAGAGCTAACGTTTTGGGTCGAGACTGATTCTATCTATGCCTGTGTACATTGAGACTAATGTTATACTTGTGTATATTGAGACTGATTCTATCTGTGTCCATATCAAGACTGAACTTAATAAGAACATAAACACGAGCAGGAGTGGGCCATTCGGCCCCTCGAGCCTGCTCCATCATCCAATCAGATCACGGCTGATCTTCGACTCAACCCCACTTTCCCGCCCAATCCCCATATCCCTTGATTCTCCTCAAGTCTCAAAATCTATCTCGGCCTTGAATATACTCAACGATTCAGCCTCCCTTTGGGGTAGAGAATTCCAAAGATTCACAACCCTCTGAGTAAAGAAATTCCTCCTCATCTCAGCCTTAAATGGTCAGCCCCTTATCCTCAGACTGTGCCCCCTGGTTCTAGACACTCCAGCCCGGGGGAAACATCCTCTCAGCATCTACCCTGTCAAGCCCCATTAGAATCTTTATATGTTTCAATGAGATCACCTCTCACTCTCGAGTTTAAAAGAATATCGGCCCATTCTACTCAATTTCTCCTAATAAGACAGCCCTCTCATCCCAGGAATCAGTCTGGTGAACCTCCAAGGCCAGTATATCCTTCCTCAGAAAAGGAGACCAAAAACTGTGCACAGTACTCCAGGTGTGGTTTGCTGAAAGCCCTGTACAATTGTAGCCCGACTTCCTTACTCTTATACTGTACTTCAACCCCCTGGCAATAAAGGCCAACGTACCATTTGCCTTCCTAATTGCTTGCTGTACCTACTGCTAATTCTCTGTTTCCTCTGAGAACATTTAAATCTCACTGCACACCAACATTTAATAATTTCTCTCCATTTAAAAAATATTCTGTTTTTCTATTCTTCCTACCAAAATGAATAACCTCACATTTCCCCACATTATACTCCGTCTGTCACCTTGTTGTCCAATCACTTAACCTGTCTCTGTCCCTTTATGTTCTCCTCACAGCTTACCTTCCCACCCAGCTTTGTTTCATCAGAAAAGTTGGATACATTACACTCAATTCCTTCATCCAAGTCATTAATATAAATTGCAAATAGCTGAGGCCCCAGCACTGATCCCTGCGGCACCCCATCAGTTACAGTTTGCCAACTTGAAAATGACCCATTCATCCTGACTCTCTGTTTTCTGTCTGTTAGCCAATTCTCTATCGATGCTAATATATTACCCCCAACCCCATGAGCCCGTATCTTACATAACAACCTTATATATGGCACCTTATCGAATGTCTTTTGGAAATTCAAAAATACTACATCTTCTGGTTTATCTACCATGGTGGTATTCTGTTGCACTCATAATAAATGGTCAGACTGAGTACTGTGTGTAATGAACAAGTGTGACCTTAGCTCCTTTATTAAGATTCCAGAGTGCAGGTACCTTGTGGGTGGCCTGCTTATATACTGTGCTTCCAAGGGATGCTGGAATCCCTTGGGACTCCAACAGGTAGGCCTTCTGGTGGTCAGGTGTGATGCAGGTTACAAAGGGTTAAATACATAACCGTTACATCCCCAAAAAACACTCATGTCCCTTTCATAAAACCATGTTGACTGCCTAATTATATTATGATTTTCTAAGTGCCCTGTTACCATTTTCTTAATGGATTCCAGCATTTTCCCAACGATTGATGTCAGGCTAACTGGCCTATAGTTCTCTCTCCCTCCTTTCTTGAATAACGGGGTTACATTTGCTATTTTCCAATCTGCTGGGACTGTTCTAGAATCCAGGGAATTTTGGAAAATCAAAACCAATGCATCCACTTTCTTTGCAGCCACCTCTTTTTAGGCTGTCAGGTCCAGGGGATTTGTCAGCTTTTAGTCCCATTAGTTTTTTAAGTACTTTTTCTCTACTCATCATAATTATTTTAAGTTCCTCACTCTCGTTAGCCCCTTGGTTCTCCATTATTTTTGCTATGTTTTTTGTGTGAAGACAGATATACAACATTTGTTTAAAGTCTCTGCCATTTTCTTATTCCCATTATAATTTCACCTGTCTCAGCCTCTAAGGGACCAATGTTTACTTTTGCTTCTCTCCCTTTGACATCCTTGTAGAAGCTCTTGCAATCTGTTTTTATTTTTCTTGATAATTTACTCTCATTCTATTTTCTCTCTTTTTTATCAAGTTTTTGCTCATTCTTTGCTGGTTTCTAAAGCTTTCCCAATCCTTAGGCTTACTACTGTTCTTTGCAACATTGTAAGCTTCTTTTCATCGAATACTATCTTGAACTTCTTCAGTTAGCACTTTTCCTGTGGCGATTTTCAATAGAATGTATATTAGTTGAGCATTTTGGAATATTTCTTTAAATATTTGCTACTGCTTATCTACTATCATGCCTTTTAATCTGATTTCCCAATCTACCTTAGTCAACTCGCCCCTCATACATGTAATTGGCTTTGGTTAAGTTTAAGACTCTATTTTTGAATTTAAGTATGTCACTCTCAAACTCAATGTGAAATTCTGTCATATTATGATCATTCTTCCCCAGAGGATCATTTACTATGAGATTATAAATTAACCTTGTATCATTACACAATACAAGATCTAACCTAGCCTGTTACCAGTTTGGTTCCACAACATATTGTTCTGTGAAACTGTTGTGAATGCATTCCATGATCTGGTCCTCCAGAATACCTTTGCCAATTTGATTTGTCCAGTTGATATGAAGATTAAAGCCTGATATGATTATTGCATTACCTTTGTTACAAACTCACATTATGTCTTGATTAGTACTCTGTCCAACAATATAGATACTGTTAGGGGGCCTATAAACTACTCCCACCAGTGTTTCCTGCCCCATACTATTTCTAATCTTGACCCATTCTGATTCTATGTTCTGATCTTCCGAACCTATTGCTGTGTATATTGAGACTGGTTCTGTCCCATAAAAACTTGAGGAATAGGAGCAGGAGTAAGCCATACGGCCCCTCAAGCCTGCCACATATCATTCATTAAGATCATGGCTGAACTTCTACATCAACTCCACTTTCCTGCCCATTCCCAAATCCCTTGATTCCCTTAGTGCCCAAAAATCTATTGATCTCAGTCTTAAACATACTCATCGAAGACTGGCAGAGCAGTCCTGTACCCATAGGGGGCAGGAGGACCTCCAGATAGAATGATGTGGGATGAAATAACTGAGGCTGTCACTGCCAGCATTGTCGTCCCCAGGAATTGGCTCCATTGCCCAAAGAAGTTTCATGACCTCAGATGAGTGATCAAGGTCAGTGAATGCATCTTCAAAAGCCGTCTCCTACCAACTGCACATAAGAACATAACACAAGAAATAGGAGCAGGAGTAGGCCATACGGCCCCTCTAGCCTGCTCCGCCATTTAATAAGATCATGGCTGATCTGATCATGGACTCAGGTCCACTTCCCTGCCTGCTCCCCATAACCCCTTATCCCCTTATCGTTTAAGAAACTGTCTATCTCTGTCTTAAATTTATTCACTGTCCCAACTTCCACAGCTCTCTGAGGCAGCAAATTCCACAGATTTATAACTCAAAGAAGAAATTTCTCCTCATCTCAGTTTAAAATGGGCGGCCCCTTATTCTAATTATGCCCTCTAGTTCTAGTCTCGCTCATCAGTGGAAACATCCTCTCTGCATCCACCTTATCAAGCCCCCTCATAATCTTATACATTTCGATAAGATCACCTCTCATTTTTCTGAATTCCAATGAGTAGAGACCCAACCTCCTCAATCTTTCCTCATAAGTCAACCCCCTCATCTCCAGAATCAACCGAGTGAACCTTCTCTGAACTGCCTCCAAAGCAAGTATATCCTTTTGTAAATATGGAAACCAAAACTGCACGCAGTGTTCCAGGTGTGGCCTCACCAATACCCTGTATAGCTGTAGCAAGACTCCCCTGCTTTTATACTCCATCCCCTTTGCAATAAAGGCCAAGATTCCATTGGCCTTCCTGATCACTTGCTCTACCTGCATCACGAGCCTAATACATTGCTCAATGCACGACCAGTTCCCATCACTCACTACCAACAATCTTTCCCAAACACGAGGCACATCTCACATTCCTGGCCTGGCCTCACCCCCTTGGAGGAGACGGTGCAGGCCATTCTGGGCTGGGCAGGGCAGGGCTGAGCCCCTGGCCAGTGGCGGGGCTGAAAGGAGACAAGATGCTGGTGGTATCATACGTTATCCTGCTCACATCCCACTTCCCCCTCATCCCACAATCTCTTCCGATGTGCAAGCTGCACATGGTGCTCTTGCCTTACCGCCCTCCCCTCACCACAACCCCACCCTTGTGCCGCCTTCATTTCACATCCCCAAGAAATCCAGCCTGTCCAGCCAATGGGTGGGAGAGGGAGAAGAGAGTGAAGAAGAATAAACACGTCACTTGATTTCACTCCCAGCCACCAGCTCCTCGAGGTTATCCAGCAAGCCACCTGCCTTGTCCCCCACTGAAAGTCAGCAGCCTTCCACCAGCCATGCTGCAGCCCCTGGGGTAGCACTGTATGACATCAGGAAAATGGGCAAAGGCTCACACAAGGCACTCACTAAGGAAATGTAAATGGCTGATTAGTTGATTTTTTGATGTAATATTGGATGCATATATGTATAAAGTTGGATTGGAAAATTTGCTTTGTGGGGGCTTGTATTTCAGCATTGTGGCCGAGAGGACGCTGTGATGGTCAGTAACAGGGAAGGGAAGGTGTGGGACTAATGTTGAAAGGGGAATTGGGGTTGTGGTCACTGGGACCGCAGGCAGATGATTCGATCCCAGATATCCCGTCCACAAAGGGGCTAACTGCGCTGTATCCTTCCATCTGCTTCCTCCTTTTCTAATTTTTCCAATTTTGCTCCTTCCACTTCCCTCTGTGAGCACTTCCCTCTGTGAGCTCCATGTGCCTCCAGGACTAGGAACAAGTGGTCTTCTCACAGGCCTTCCTTTAACATCCAGTAAGTGGCCAGCAGCATTCCTTGCACACTGTGACAACTTTTTAAATGTATTGCACCAAGCCACTATTCTAATAATATATAACAAAAAGTCCAAAAGCTAAAATCAAAACTTACCTGAAAGAGTTGTGTGTCGCTGTAACAAATGCTGGCTGCATGTCTGTAGTACTGCTGCATGCACTTGATATTCTTGCTTTGGAGGCAGTTCAGAGAAGGTTCACTCGGTTGATTCCGAAGATGATGGGGTTGACTTATGAGGAAAGGTTGAGTAGGTTGGGCTTCTACTCATTGGAATTCAGAAGAATGAGAGGTGATCTTATCGAAACATATAAGATTATGAGGGGGCTTGACAAGGTGGATGCAGAGAGGATGTTTCCACTGATGGGGGAGACTGGAACTAGAGGGCATGATATTAGAATAACGGGCTGCCCATTTAAAACTGAGATGAGGAGGAATTTCTTCTGAGGTTTGTAAACATAGAAACATAGAAAATAGGTGCAGGAGTAGGCCATTCAGCCCTTCGAGCCTGCACTGCCATTCAATAAGATCATGGCTGATCATTCACCTCAGTACCCCTTTCCTGCTTTCCCTCCATACCCCTTGATCCCTTTAGGCATGAGGGCCATATCTAACTCTCTCTTGAATATATCCAATGAACTGGCATCAACAACTCTCTGCGGCAGGGAATTCCACAGGTGAACAACTCTCTGAGTGAAGAAGTTTCTCCTCATCTCAGTCCTAAATGGCTTACCCCTTATCCTTAGACTATGTCCCCTGGTTCTGGACTTCCCCAACATCGGGAACATTCTTCCTGCAGCTAACCTTTCCAGTCCCGTCAGAATTTTATATGTTTCTATGAGATCCCCTCTCATCCTTCTAAACTCCAGTGAATACAGGAATAGTCGACCCAGTCTCTCCTCATATGTCAGTCCTGCCATCCCAGGAATCAGTCTGGTGAACCTTCGCTGCACTCCCTCAATAGCAAGAATGTCCTTCCTCAGATTAGGAGACCAAAACGGAACACAACATTCCAGGTGAGGCCTCACCAAGGCCCTGTACAACTGCAGTAAGACCTCCCTGCTCCGATATTCAAATCCCCTAGCTATGAAGGCCAACATACCATTTGCCTTCTTCACCGCCTGCTGTACCTGCATGCCAACCTTTAATGACTGATGTACCATGACTACTAGGTGGAATCAAGGGGTATGGCGAGAAAGCAGGAATGGGGTACTGAAGTTGCATGTTCAGCCATGAACTCATTGAATGGCGGTGCAGGCTCGAAGGGCCGAATGGCCTACTCTTGCACCTATTTTCTATGTTTCTATGTTTCTATACCCAGGTCTCGTTGAATCTGTGAAATTCGCTGCTTCAGAGAGTTGTGGAAGCTGGGACATTGAATACATTTAAGACAGAAATAGACAGTTTCCAAACGATAAGGGGATAAGGAGTTATGGGAAGCGGGCAGGGAAGTGGAGCTGAGTCCATGATCGGATCAACCATGATCGTATTAAATGGCGGAGCAGGCTCGAGGGGCCGAATGGCCTACTCCTGCTCCTATTTCTTATGTTCTTATCTGTGCTTGGTTTGGAGAGGGTGGTATCCAGAACGGTGATATCCAAACTCAGAGTTGTACATTAAATCATTGGTTGCACACCGATTGACATAATGAGCTGCATAGTTACATGTGGGACATGAGTGCAGGCACTGCTAATGAATGGCAGCCCCTATGTTCTGTGCCAGAAGTGGGTGGAAGTGAGCTGGCCTCCATTTTTTCAGCAAAATTGACTAACGCCGAATTTCATGGCCAAAATATTTGTTTAACATCTCTGCCATTTCCTTATTCCCCATTATAATTTCTCCTGTCTCAGTCTCTAAGGGCCCCATGTTTACTTTTGCAAATCTCTTATTTTTGAAAGCCCTTATGATCTGTTTTCATATTTCTTGCTAGTTTACTCTCATATTCTGTTTTCTCCCTTTTAATCAATTTCTTGGTCATCCTTTGCTGATTTTTAAAACCCTCCCAATCCTCAGGACTATAACCCTTTTTGGCAATATTGTATAAGAGGATTCTGTGTAAACTGAAACTTTTTCTATCCACTAATATCAAGACACAATATTGGTCTGTATATGGAAGCTGATTCTATCTCGGTGTCTGTTGAGTTTTATTTCATCCCTGTATATAATGAGCTTGATTCTATCCCAGGGTATATCAAGAATGATACTACAGATATACCTGTCTATATGGGGTCTGATTTTACCCGTGTATATCGCGACTGATTCTATCTACCTCTGTGCATATCGCGACTGATTCTATCTACCCCTGTGTATATTGCGACTGATTCTATCTACCCCTGTGTATATCGCGACTGATTCTATCTACCCTTGTGTATATTGCGACTGATTCTATCTACCCTTGTATATATTGCGACTGATTCTATCTACCCCTGTGTATATCGCGACTGATTCTATCTACCCCTGTGTATATCGCGACTGATTCTATCTACCCTTGTGTATATTGCGACTGATTCTACCCCTGTGTATATTGCGACTGATTCTATCTATCCCCGTGTATATTGCGACTGATTCTACACCTGTGTATATCGCGACTGATTCTATCCAACAACCACAACTTGCATTTATATAGCACCTTTACGTAGTCACAAAAATAGATGACTGCGGTAGGTTTTAAGGAGCACCTTAAAGGAAGACAAGAGAGGTGGAGAGATTTAGGGAGGGAATTCCAGAGCGTGGGACACAGGCAGCTGAAGACACGGCTGCCATTGCTGGAGGGATTAAAATTGGTCAGAATTGGAGGAGCTCACAGATCGTGAAGGCTTGAAGAGATGGAGGATTACAGAGATAATGAGAGGGGAGGCCATGGAGGGATTTGAAAACAAGATTGAAAATGTTAAAATTGAGGCGTTGCTGGACTGTGGGACAATGTAGGTCAACGAGCACAGAGGGTGATGGGTGAGCGGGACTCGATGTGAGTTAGGACACGGGCAGAGAGCACAGGGGTGATGGGTGAGCGGGATTCGATGCGAGTTAGAACACGGGGCAGTGATCACAGGGGGTGATGGGTGAGCGGGACTTGGTGTGAGTTAGGACACGGGCAGTGAGCACAGGGGGCGATGGGCGAACGAGACTTGGTGTAAGTTAGGACACTGGGTCAGCGAGCACAGTGGGTGATGGGTGAGCGGGACTGGGTGCGAGTTAGGACACTGGGCACAGGGGCTGATGGATGAACGGGACTTGGTGTGAGTTAGGACATGGCGTAGTGAGCACAGGGCGATGGGTGAACGGGACTTGGTTTGAGGACACAGGGCAGTGAGCACAGTGGGTGATGGGTGAATGGGACTTGGTATGAGTTAGGACACGGGGTCAGTGAGCACAGGGGGTGATGGGCGAGCAGGACTCGGTACGAGTTAGGTCACAGGGTAGTGAGCACAGGGCGATGGGTGAACGGGACTCGGTGTGAGTTAGGACACGGGCAGTGAGCACAGGTGGGTGAAGGGTGAACGGGACTCGCCGTGAGTTAGGACACGGGGCAGCGAGCACAGTGGGTGATGGGTGAACGGGACTTGGTGTGAGTTAGGACATGGGCAGTGAGCACAGGTGGGTGATGGGTGAACGAGACTCGGTGCGAGTTAGAACATGCGGTCGTGAGCACAGGGGGTGATGGGTGAACGGGATTTGGTGCGAGTTAGGACACGGGCAGTGAGCACAGGGGGTGATGGGTGAACGGGACTTGGTGCGAGTTAGGACACGGGGCACAGGGGGTGATGGGTGAACGGGACTTGGTGTGAGTTAGGACACGGGGCAGTGAGCACAGGGGGTGATGGGTGAACGGGACTTGGTGCGAGTTAGGACACGGGGCACAGGGGGTGATGGGTGAACAGGACTCGCTGCGGGTTAGGACATGGGGCACAGGGGGTGATGGGTGAGTGGGACTCGGTGTGAGTTAGGACACGGGGCAGTGAGCACAGGGCGATGGGTGAACGGGACTCGGTGCGAGTTAGGACACGGGGTCAGCGAGCACAGGGGGTGATGGGTGAGCGGGACTGGGTGCGAGTTAGGACAAGGGGCAGTGAGCACAGTGGGTGATGGGTGAACGGGACTCGGTGCGAGTTAGGACACGGGCAGTGAGCACAGGTGGGTGAAGGGTGAACGGGACTCGGCGTGAGTTAGGACACGGTGCAGCGAGCACAGTGGGTGATGGGTGAACGGGACTTGGTGTGAGTTAGGACACGGGCAGTGAGCACAGGTGGGTGATGGGTGAACGAGACTCGGTGCGAGTTAGAACATGCGGTCGTGAGCACAGGGGGTGATGGGTGAACGGGATTTGGTGCGAGTTAGGACATGGGGCACAGGGGGTGATGGGTGAGTGGGACTGGGTGTGAGTTAGGACACGGGGCACAGGGGGTGATGGGTGAGTGGGACTCAGTGCGAGTTAGGACACGGGGTGAGTGAGCACAGGGGGTGATGGGTGAGCGGGACTTGGTGCGTATTAGGACACGGGGTCAGTGAGCACAGGGGGTGATGGGTGAACGGGACTTGGTGCGAGTTAGGACATGGGGCACAGTGGGTGAAGGGTGAACGGGACGCGGTGCGAGTTAGGACACGGAGTCAGTGAGCACAGCGGGTGATGGGTGAACAGGACTCGGTGTGAGTTAGGACATGGGGTCGTGAGCACAGGGGGTGATGGGTGAGCGGGACTCGATGCGAGTTACGACACGGGCAGTGAGCACAGGGGGTGATGGGTGAATGGGACTTGGTGCGAGTTAGGACACGGGGCAGTGAGCACAGCGGGTGATGGGTGTGCGGGACTTGGTGTGAGTTAGGACAGGTGGCACAGGGGGTGATGGGTGAGCGGGACTGGGTGTGAGTTAGGACACGGGCAGTGAGCACAGGGGGTGATGGGTGAGCGGGACTCGGTGTGAGTTAGGACACGGGCAGTGAGCACAGTGGTGATGGGTGAACGGGACTCGATGTGAGTTAGGACACGGGGTCAGCGAGCACAGTGGGTGACGTATGAGTGGGACTCGGTGTGAGTTAGGACATGGGGCACAGTGGGTGATGGGTGAGTGGGACTCGGTGTGAGTTAGGACACGGGCAGTGAGCACAGTGGTGATGGGTGAGTGGGACTCGGTGCGAGTTAGGACATGGGGCACAGGGGGTGATGGGTGAGTGGGACTCGGTGCGAGTTAGGACACGGGCATTGAGCACAGTAGTGATGGGTGAGCGGGACTCGATGCGAGTTTGGACACGGGGCAGTGAGCATGGGAGATGGGTGAACGGGACTTGGTATGACTTAGGACACGAAGTACTGAGCACAGGGGGTGATGGGTGTGCGGGACTGGATGTGAGTGAGGACACGGGGTAGTGAGCACAGGGGGTGATGGGTGAACAGGACTTGGTGTGAGTTAGAACACTGGGCAGTGAGCACAGGGGGTGATGGGTGAACAGGACTTGGTATGACTTAGGACACGGAGTAGTGAGCACAGGGGGTGATGGGTGAGCGGGACTTGGTGTGAGTTATGACACGGGCAGTGAGCACAGGGGGTGATGGGTGACCGGGACTCGATGTGAGTTAGGACACGGGGTCAGCGAGTACAGTGGGTGATGCATGAGCAGGACTCGGTGCGAGTTAGGACATGGGGCACAGGGGGTGATGGGTGAGCGGGACTCGGTGTGAGTTAAGACACGGGCAGTGAGCACAGTGGTGATGGGTGAACGGGTCTTGGTGCGAGTTAGGACACGGGGCAACGAGCACAGGGAGTGATGGGTGAACGGGACTCGGTTTGAGTTAGGACAGGTGGCACAGGGGGTGATGGGTGAGCGGGACTGGATGTGAGTGAGGACATGGGGTAATGAGCACAGGGTGATGGGTGAACGGGACTTGGTGTGAGTTAGGACACTGGGTAGTGAGCACAGAAGGTGATGGGTGTGTGGGACTTGGTGTGAGTTAGAACACGGGTCAGTGAGCACAGAAGGTGATGGGTGAGCGGGACTTGGTGTGAGTTATGACACAGAGCAGTGAGCACAGGGGGTGATGGGTGAGCGGGACTCGATCTGAGTTAGGACACGGGGCAGTGAGCACAGGGTGTGATGGGTGAGTGGGACTGGGTGTGAGTTAGGACACGGGGCAGTGAGCACAGAGTCATGGGTGAACGGGACTGGGTGCGAGTTAGGACACGGGCAGTGAGCACAGGGGGTGATGGGTGAACGGGACTCGGTGTGAGTTAGGACACGGGGCAGCGAGCACAGGGGGTGATGGGTGAACGGGAGTCGCTGCGAGTTAGGACACAGGGTCAGCGAGCACAGGGGGTGACGGGTGAGCGGGACTGGGTGCGAGTTAGGACACGGGCAGTGAGCACAGGGGGTGATGGGTGAACGGGACTTGGTGTGAGTTCGCACACGGGGTACTGAGCACAGGGTGATGGGTGAACGGGACTCGGTGCGAGTTAGGACACGGGGTCAGCGAGCACAGTGGGTGATGGGTGAGCGGGACTGGGTCCGAGTTAGGACACTGGGCACAGGAGGTGATGGATGAACGGGACTTGGTGTTAGTTAGGACACAGCGTAGTGAGCACAGGGCGATGGGTGAATGGGACTTGGTTTGAGGACACGGGGCAGTGAGCATAGGGGGTGATGGGTGAGTGGGACTCGGTGCGAGTTAGGACACTGGGTCAGTGAGCACAGGGGGTGATGGGTGAGCGGGACTCGGTGCGAGTTAGGACACGGGCAGTGAGCACGGGGGTGATGGGTGAACGGGACTTGGTGCGAGTTAGGACACGGGGCACAGGAGGTGATGGGTGAATGGGACTTGGTGCGAGTTAGGACACGGGGCAGTGAGCACAGCGGGTGATGGGTGAACGGGACTCGCTGCGAGTTAGGACACGGGGTCAGCGAGCACAGTGGGTGATGTATGAGCGGGACTCGGTGCGGGTTAGGACACGGGCAGTGAGCACAGTGGTGATGGGTGAGCGGGACTCGATGCGAGTTAGGACATGGGGCAGTGAGCACAGAGTGATGGATGAACGGGACTCGGCGCGAGTTAGGACATGGGGCAGTGAGCAGAGGGCGATGGGTGAATGGGACTCGGTGCGAGTTAGGACACGGGGTCAGCGAGCACAGAGGGTAATGGGTGAGCGGGACTCGGTGTGAGTTAGGACACGGGCAGTGAGCACAGGGTGATGGGTGAATGGGACTTGGTGCGAGTTAGGACACGGGCATTGAGCACGGGGTGATGGGTGAACGGGACTCGGTGCGAGTTAGGACACGGGGCATTTAGCACAGGGGGTTATATGTAAACGGGACTTGGTGTGACTTCGGACACGGAGTAGTGAGCACAGGGTGTTGGGTGAACGGGACTTGGTGTGAGTTAGGACACTGGGTCAGCGAGCACAGTGGGTGATGAGTGAGTGGGACTCGGTTTGAGTTAGGACAGGTGGCACAGGAGGTGATGGGTGAGCGGAACTCGATGTGAGTTAGGACACGGGCAGTGAGCACAGGGTGATGGGTGAATGGGACTTGGTGCGAGTTAGGACACGGGCATTGAGCATGGGGTGATGGGTGAACGGGACTGGATGTTAGTGAGGACACGGGGTAGTGAGCACAGGTGGTGATGGGTGAACGGGACTTGGTGTGAGTTCGGACACTGGGTAGTGTGCACAGCGGGTGATGGGTGAACAGGACTTGGTGTGAGTTAGGACACGGGGTCAGCGAGCACAGTGGGTGATGTATGAGCGGGACTCGGTGCGGGTTAGGACACGGGCAGTGAGCACAGTGGTGATGGGTGAGCGGGACTCGGTGTGAGTTAGGACACGGGGCTGTGAGCACAGGGCGATCGGTGAACGGGATTCGGTGCGAGTTAGGACACTGGGTCAGTGAGCACAGGGTGATGGGTGAGCAGGACTGGATGCGAGTTAGGACATGGGCAGTGAGCACAGGGGGTGATGGATGAACGAGATTTGATGTGAATTAGGACATGGGGCAGTGAGCACAGGAGGTGATGGGTGAGCGGGACTTGCTGTGAGTTAGGACACGGGGCAGTGAGCGCAGCGGGTGATGGCTGAGCGGGACTTGGTGTGAGTTAGGACACGGGGCAGTGAGCACAGGGGATGATGGCTGAGCGGGACTTGGTGTGAGTTAAGACACGGGATAGTGAGCACAGGGTGATGGGTGAGCGGGACTCGATGCGAGTTACGACACGGGGCAGTGAGCACAGGGTGATGGGTGAACGGGACTCGGTGCGAGTTAGGACACGGGCAGTGAGCACAGGGGGTGATGGGTGAACGGGACTCGGTGCGAGTTAGGACACGGGGTCAGCGAGCACAGGGGGTGATGGATGAGCGGGACTTGGTGTGAGTTAGGACAAGGGGCAGTGAGCACAGCAGGTAATAGGCGAATGAGACTTGATGTGAGTTAGGACACGGGGCAGTGAGCACAGGAGGTGATGGTGTGCGGGACTTGGTGTGAGTTAGGACATGGGGCACAGGGGGTGATGGGTGAGCGGAACTCGATGCGAGTTAGGACACACGGGGCAGTGAGCACAGGGCGATGGGTGAACGGGACTTGGTGCGAGTTAGGACACGGGGTCAGCGAGCACAGTGGGTGACGGGTGAGCGGGACCGGGTGCGAGTTAGGACATAGGGTAGTGAGCACGGGGTGATGGGTGAACGGGACTTGTTGTGACTTAGGACACGAGCAGTAAGCACAGGGGGTGATGGGTTAGCAGGACCCGGTGTGAGTTAGAACACGGGGCAGTGAGCACAGGGGGTGATGTGTGAATGGGTCTTGGTGTGAGTTAGGACATGTGGTGGTGAGCACAGGGTGATGTGTGAGCAGGACTCGGTGCGAGTTAGGACATGGGGCACAGGGGGTGATGGGTGAGCGGGACTCTGTGTGAGTTAGGACACGGGCAGTGAGCGCAGGGGTGATGGGTGAACGGGACTCGATGCGAGTTAGGACACGGGGCAGCGAGCACAGGCTGATGGGTGAACGGGACTCGGTGCGAGTTAGGACACGGGGTCAGCGAGCACAGCGGGTGACGGGTGAGCAGGACTGGGTGCAAGTTAGGACACGGGGCAGTGAGCACAGGGGGTGATGGCTGAGCGGGACTTGATGTGAATTAGCCCACGGGGCATTTAGCACAGCGGGTGATGGGTGAGCGGGACTCGGTGTGAGTTAGGACACGGGGCAGTGAGCACAGGGGGTGATGGGTGAGCAGGACCTGGTGTGAGTTAGGACACGAGCAGTAAGCACAGGAGGTGATGGGTGAGCAGGACTCGCTGCGAGTTAGGACACTGGGTCAGCGAGCACAGGGTGATGGGTGAGCGGGACTCGGTGCGAGTTAGGACATGGGGCACAGGGGATGATGGGTGAGCGTGACTCTGTGTGAGTTAGGACACGGGCAGTGAGCACAGTGGTTATGGGTGAGCGGGACTCGATGCAAGTTAGGACACGGGATAGTGAGCACAGGGTGATGGGTGAACGGGACTTGGTGCGAGTTAGGACACGTGCAATGAGCACAGTGGGTGATGGGTGAACGAAACTCACTGCGAGTTAGGACACGGGGTCAGCGAGCACAGTGGGTGATGTGTGAGCGGGACTCGGTGTGAGTTAGGACACGGGCAGTGAGCACAGGGGCGATGGGTGAATGGGACACGGTGCGAGTTAGGACACGGGGTCAGTGAGCACAGTGGGTGATGGGTGAGCGGGACTCGGTCTGAGTTAGGACACGGGGTAGTGAGCACAGAGTGATGGGTGAACGGGACTTGGTGTGAGTTAGGACACGGGGCAGTGAGCACAGCGGGTGATGGCTGAGCGGGACTTGGTGTGAGTTAAGACACGGGGCAGTGAGCACAGGGGGTGATGGGTGAGCGGGACTCGGTGTGAGTTAGGACACGGGGCAGTGAGCACAGGGGGTGATGGGTGAGCGGGACTCGGTGTGAGTTAGGGCACAGGGCAGTGAACACAGGGTGATGGGTGAGCGGGACTCGATGCGAGTTACGACACGGGGCAGTGAGCACAGGGGGTGATGGGTGTGCGGGACTTGGTGTGAGTTAGGACATGGGGCACAGGGGGTGATGGGTGAGCGGAACTCGATGCGAGTTAGGACACGGGGCAGTGAGCACAGGGCGATGGGTGAACGGGACTTGGTGCGAGTTAGGACACGGGGTCAGCGAGCACAGTGGGTGACGGGTGAGCGGGACCGGGTGCGAGTTAGGACACGGGCAGTGAGCACAGGGGGTGATGGGTGAACGGGACTTGGTGTGAGTTAGAACACGGGGCAGTGAGCACAGCGGGTGATGGCTGTGCGGGACTCGGTGTGAGTTCGGACATAGGGTAGTGAGCACGGGGTGATGGGTGAACGGGACTTGTTGTGACTTAGGACACGAGCAGTAAGCACAGGGGGTGATGGGTTAGCAGGACCCGGTGTGAGTTAGAACACGGGGCAGTGAGCACAGGGGGTGATGTGTGAACGGGTCTTGGTGTGAGTTAGGACATGTGGTGGTGAGCACAGGGTGATGTGTGAGCAGGACTCGGTGCGAGTTAGGACATGGGGCACAGGGGGTGATGGGTGAGCGGGACTCTGTGTGAGTTAGGACACGGGCAGTGAGCGCAGGGGTGATGGGTGAACGGGACTCGATGCGAGTTAGGACACGGGGCAGTGAGCACAGGCTGATGGGTGAACGGGACTCGGTGCGAGTTAGGACACGGGGTCAGCGAGCACAGCGGGTGACAGGTGAGCAGGACTGGGTGCAAGTTAGGACACGGGGCAGTGAGCACAGGGGGTGATGGCTGAGCGGGACTTGATGTGAATTAGCCCACGGGGCATTTAGCACAGCGGGTGATGGGTGAGCGGGACTCGGTGTGAGTTAGGACACGGGGCAGTGAGCACAGGGGGTGATGGGTGAGCAGGACCTGGTGTGAGTTAGGACACGAGCAGTAAGCACAGGAGGTGATGGGTGAGCAGGACTCGCTGCGAGTTAGGACACTGGGTCAGTGAGCACAGTGGGTGATGGGTGAGCGGGACTCGGTCTGAGTTAGGACACGGGGTAGTGAGCACAGAGTGATGGGTGAACGGGACTTGGTGTGAGTTAGGACACGGGGCAGTGAGCACAGCGGGTGATGGCTGAGCGGGACTTGGTGTGAGTTAGGACACGGGGCAGTGAGCACGGGGTGATGGCTGAGCGGGACTTGGTGTGAGTTAAGACACGGGGCAGTGAGCACAGGGGGTGATGGGTGAGCGGGACTCGGTGTGAGTTAGGACACGGGGCAGTGAGCACAGGGGGTGATGGGTGAGCGGGACTCGGTGTGAGTTAGGACACGGGCAGTGAGCACAGGGGGTGATAGGCGAATGAGACTTGATGTGAGTTAGGACACGGGGCAGTGAGCACAGGGGGTGATGGGTGTGCGGGACTTGGTGTGAGTTAGGACATGGGGCACAGGAGGTGATGGGTGAGCAGGACTCGGTGTGAGTTAGAACACGGGGTCAGCGAGAACAGTGGGTGATGTATGAGCGGGACTCGGCGCGAGTTAGGACATGGGGCACAGGGGGTGATGGGTGAGCGGGACTCGGTGTGAGTTAGGACACGGGCAGTGAGCACGGGTGATGGGTGAGCGGAACTCGATGCGAGTTAGGAAACTGGGCAGTGAGCACAGGGTGACGGGTGAGCGGGACTGGGTGCGAGTTAGGACACGGGCAGTGAGCACAGGGGGTGATGGGTGAACGGGACTTGATGTGAATGACAAGACTGGGTAGTGAGCAGAGGGTGATGTGTGAGCAGGAATCTGCGAGTTAGGACAGGGGGTGATGGGTGAACGGGCCTTGGTGTGAGTTAGAACACGGGGCAGTGAGCACAGCGGGTGATGGCTGAGCGGGACTCGGTGTGAGTTCGGACATAGGGTAGTGAGCACAGCAGGTGATGGGTGAACGGGACTTGTGACTTAGGACACGAGCAGTAAGCACAGGGGTTGATGGGTTAGCAGGACTCGGTGTGAGTTAGAACACGGGGCAGTGAGCACAGGGGGTGATGGGTGAACGGGTCTTGGTGTGAGTTAGGACATGGTGTGGTGAGCACAGGGTGATGTGTGAACGGGACTCGGTGTGAGTTAGGACATGGGGCACAGGGGGTGATGGGTGAGCGGGACTCGGTGTGAGTTAGGACACGTACAGTGAGCACAGGGGTGATGGGTGAACGGGACTCGATGCGAGTTAGGACACGGGGCAGTGAGCACAGGGTGATGGGTGAGCGGGACTCGATGCAAGTTAGGACACGGGATAGTGAGCACAGTGGGTGATGGGTGAACGGCACTCGCTGCGAGTTAGGACACGGGGTCAGCGAGCACAGTGGGCGATGTGTGAGCGGGACTCGGTGTGAGTTAGGACATGGGGCACAGTGGGTGATGGGTGAGCGGGACTCGGTGTGAGTTAGGACACAGGCAGTGAGCACAGGGGTGATGGGTGAGCGGGACTCGGTGCGAGTTAGGACATGGGGCACAGGGGATGATGGGTGAGCGTGACTCTGTGTGAGTTAGGACACGGGCAGTGAGCAGAGGGCGATGGGTGAATGGGACTCGGTGCGAGTTAGGACACGGGGTCAGTGAGCACAGTGGGTGATGGGTGAGCGGGACTCGGTCTGAGTTAGGACACGGGGCAGTGAGCACAGTGGGTGATGGGTGAACGGGACTCGGTGTGAATCAGGACACGGGGCAGTGAGCACAGGGGGTGATGGGTGTGCGGGACTTGGTGTGAGTTAGGACATGGGGCACAGGGGGTGATGGGTGAGCGGGACTCGGTGTGAGTTAGGACACGGGGTCAGCGAGCACAGGGGGTGACGGGTGAGCGGGACTGGGTGCGAGTTAGGACACGGGCAGTGAGCACAGGGGGTGACGGGTGAGTGGGACTGGGTGCGAGTTAGGACACGGGGCAGTGAGCACAGGGGGTGATGGGTGAACGGGACTCGGTGTGAGTTAGAACACGGGGCAGTGAGCACAGGGGGTGATGGGTGAACGGGTCTTGGTGTGAGTTAGGACATGGGGTGGTGAGCACAGGGTGATGTGCGAGTTAGGACATGGGGCACAGGGGGTGATGGGTGAGCGGGATTCGATGTGAGTTAGGACACGGGGCAGTGAGCACAGGCAGATGGGTGAACGGGACTCGGTGCGAGTTAGGACACGGGGCAGTGAGCACAGGGGGTGATGGCTGAGCGGGACTCGATGCGAGTTAGGACACGGAGCATTTAGCACAGGGGGTTATGGGTGAACGGGACTTGGTGTGAGTTAGGACAAGGGGCAGTGAGCACAGGGGGTGATGGGTGAGCGGGACTCTGTCTGAGTTAGGACACAGGGTAGTGAGCACAGGGTGATGGGTGAACGGGACTCGGTGCGAGGTAGGACACGGGGCAGTGAGCACAGGGGGTGATGGGTGAGCAGGACTCGATGCAAGTTAGGACATGGGGCACAGGGGATGATGGGTGAGCAGGACTCGCTGCGAGTTAGGTCACTGGGTCAGCGAGCACAGGGGATGATGGGTGAACAGGACTCGCTGCGAGTTAGGACACTGGGTCAGCGAGCACAGAGGATGATGGGTGAGTGGGACTTGGTGTGAGTTAGGACACGGGCAGTGAGCACAGTGGTGATGGGTGAGCGGGACTCGATGCAAGTTAGGACACGGCAGAGTGAGCACAGGGTGATGGGTGAACGGGCCTTGGTGCGAGTTAGGACACGTGCAGTGAGCACAGTGGGTGATGGGTGAACGGGACTCGCTGCGAGTTAGGACACGGGGTCAGCGAGCACAGTGGGTGATGTGTGAGCGGGACTCGGTGTGAGTTAGGACATGGGGCACAGTGGGTGATGTGTGAGCGGGACTCGGTGCGAGTTAGGACATGGGGCATAGGGGGTGATGGGTGAGCGGGACTCGGTGCGAGTTAGGACACGGGGTCAGTGAGCACAGTGGGTGATGGGTGAGCGGGACTCGGTCTGAGTTAGGACACGGGGCAGTGAGCACAGGGGGTGATGGGTGAACGGGACTTGGTGTGAATGAGGACACGGGGTAGTGAGCACAGAGTGATGGGTGAACGGGACTTGGTGTGAGTTAGGACACGGGGCAGTGAGCACAGCGGATGACGGGTGAGCGGGACTGGGTGCGAGTTAGGACACGGGGCACAGGATATGATGGGTGAGCGTGACTCGGTCCGAGTTAGGACAGGGGACAGTGAGCACAGTTGGTGATCGGTGAACGGGACTTGGTGTGAGTTAGGACACGGAGTCAGCGAGCACAGTGGGTGATGGGTGAGCAGGACTTGGTGTGAGTTAGGACATGGAGTCAGCGAGCACAGTGGGTGATGGGTGAACGGGACTTGGTGTGAATGAGGACACGGGGTAGTGAGCACAGAGTGATGGGTGAACGGAACTTGGTGTGAGTTAGGACACTGGGCAGTGAGCACAGTGGGTGATGGGTGAGCGGGACTCGATGCAAGTTAGGACACGGGATAGTGAGCACAGGGTGATGGGTGAACGGGACTTGGTGCGAGTTAGGACACGTGCAGTGAGCACAGTGGGTGATGGGTGAACGGGACTCGCTGCGAGTTAGGACACGGGGTCAGCGAGCACAGTGGGTGATGTGTGAGCGGGACTCGGTGTGAGTTAGGACATGGGGCACAGTGGGTGATGTGTGAGCGGGACTCGGTGCGAGTTAGGACATGGGGCATAGGGGGTGATGGGTGAGCGGGACTCGGTGCGAGTTAGGACACGGGGTCAGTGAGCACAGTGGGTGATGGGTGAGCGGGACTCGGTCTGAGTTAGGACACGGGGCAGTGAGCACAAGGGGTGATGGGTGAACGGGACTTGGTGTGAATGAGGACACGGGGTAGTGAGCACAGAGTGATGGGTGAACGGGACTTGGTGTGAGTTAGGACACGGGGCAGTGAGCACAGCGGATGACGGGTGAGCGGGACTGGGTGCGAGTTAGGACACGGGGCACAGGATATGATGGGTGAGCGTGACTCGGTCCGAGTTAGGACAGGGGACAGTGAGCACAGTTGGTGATCGGTGAACGGGACTTGGTGTGAGTTAGGACACGGAGTCAGCGAGCACAGTGGGTGATGGGTGAGCAGGACTTGGTGTGAGTTAGGACATGGAGTCAGCGAGCACAGTGGGTGATGGGTGAACGGGACTTGGTGTGAATGAGGACACGGGGTAGTGAGCACAGAGTGATGGGTGAACGGAACTTGGTGTGAGTTAGGACACGGGGCAGTGAGCACAGTGGGTGATGGGTGAACGGGACTTGGTGTGAATGAGGACACGGGGTAGTGAGCACAGAGTGATGGGTGAGCAGGACTCGGTGTGAGTTAGGACACGGGGGCAGTGAGCACAGGGGGTGATGGGTGAACGGGACTTGGTGTGAGTTAGGACACGGGGTCAGCGAGCACAGTGGGTGATGGGTGAACGGGACTTGTTGTGACTTAGGACACGAGCAGTAAGCACAGGGGGTGATGGGTGAACGGGTCTTGGTGTGAGTTAGGACATGGGGTGGTGAGCACAGGGTGATGTGTGAGCGGGACACGGTGCGAGTTAGGACATGGGGCACAGGGGGTGATGGGTGAGCGGGACTCGGTGTGAGTTAGGACACGGGGCAGTGAGCACAGGGGTGATGGGTGAATGGGATTCGATGCGAGTTAGGACACGGGGCAGTGAGCACAGTGGGTGATGGGTGAACGGGACTTGGTGCGAGTTAGGACACGGGGCAGTGAGCACAGGGGGTGATGGGTGAGCAGGACTCGATGCAAGTTAGGACATGGGGCACAGGGGATGATGGGTGAGCAGGACTCGCTGCGAGTTAGGACACTGGGTCAGCGAGCACAGGGAATGATGGGTGAGCGGGACTTGGTGTGAGTTAGGACACGGGCAGTGAGCACAGTGGTGATGGGTGAGCGGGACTCGATGCAAGTTAGGACACGGGATAGTGAGCACAGGGTGATGGGTGAACGGGACTTGGTGCGAGTTAGGACACGTGCAGTGAGCACAGTGGGTGATGGGTGAACGGGACTCGCTGCGAGGTAGGACACGGGGTCAGCGAGCACAGTGGGTGATGGGTGAACGGGACTTGGTGTGAATGAGGACACGGGGTAGTGAGCACAAAGTGATGGGTGAACGGGACTTGGTGTGAGTTAGGACACGGGGCAGTGAGCACAGGGTGATGGGTGAACGGGACTCGGTGCGAGTTAGGACACGGGGTCAGTGAGCACAGGGGGTGATGGGTGAACGGGACTCGGTGCGAGTTAGGACACGGGCAGTGAGCACAGGGGGTGATGGGTGAACGGGACTCGGTGCGAGTTAGGACACGGGGTCAGCGAGCACAGGCGGTGATGGGTGAACGGGTCTTGGAGTGAGTTAGGACATGGGGTCAGCGAGCACAGGGGGTGACGGGTGAGCAGGACTGGGTGCAAGTTAGGACACGGGATGGTGAGCACAGGGTGATGTGTGAGCGAGACTCGGTGCGAGTTAGGACACGGGGTCAGCGAGCACAGCGGGTGACGGGTGAGCAGGACTGGGTGCAAGTTAGGACACGGGGCAGTGAGCACAGGGGGTGATGGCTGAGCGGGACTTGATGTGAATTAGCCCACGGAGCATTTAGCACAGGGGGTTAAGGGTGAACGGGACTCGGTGTGAGTTAGGACACGGGGTCAGCGAGCACAGGTGGTGATGGGTGAACGGGTCTTGGAGTGAGTTAGGACATGGGGTCAGCGAGCACAGGGGGTGACGGGTGAGCAGGACTGGGTGCAAGTTAGGACACGGGGTGGTGAGCACAGGGTGATGTGTGAGCGGGACTCGGTGCGAGTTAGGACACGGGGTCAGCGAGCACAGCGGGTGACGGGTGAGCAGGACTGGGTGCAAGTTAGGACACGGGGCAGTGAGCACAGGGGGTGATGGCTGAGCGGGACTTGATGTGAATTAGCCCACGGAGCATTTAGCACAGGGGGTTAAGGGTGAACGGGACTTGGTGTGAGTTAGGACAAGGGGCAGTGAGCACAGGGGGTGATGGGTGAGCGGGACTCTGTCTGAGTTAGGACACGGGGTAGTGAGCACAGGGTGATGGGTGAACGGGACTCGGTGTGAGTTAGGACACGGGACAGTGAGCACAGGGGGTGATGGGTGAGCGGGACTCGGTGCGAGTTAGGACACGGGCAGTGAGCACAGTGGTGATGGGTGAGCGGGACTCGATGCAAGTTAGGGCACGGGGCAGTGAGCAGAGGGCAATGGGTGAATGGGACTCGGTGCGAGTTAGGACACGGGGTCAGTGAGCACAGTGGGTGATGGGTGAGCGGGACTCGGTCTGAGTTAGGACACGGGGCAGTGAGCACAGAGGGTGATGGGTGAGCAGGACTCGGTGTGAGTTAGGACACGGGGCAGTGAGCACAGTTGGTGATGGGTGAGCGGGACTTGGTGTGAGTTAGGACACGGGGCAGTGAGCACAGTTGGTGATGGGTGAGCGGGACTTGGTGTGAGTTAGGACACGGGGCAGTGAGCACAATGGGTGATGGGTGAACGGGACTTGGTGTGAATGAGGACACGGGGTAGTGAGCACAGAGTGATGGGTGAACGGGACTTTGTGTGAGTTAGGACACGGGGCAGTGAGCACAGCGGGTGACGGGTGAGCGGGACTGGGTGCGAGTTAGGACACAGGGCACAGGATATGATGGGTGAGCGGGACTCGGTGCGAGTTAGGACAGGGGACAGTGAGCACAGTTGGTGATGGGTGAGCGGGACTTGGTGTGAGTTAGGACACGGGGCAGTGAGCACAGTTGGTGATGGGTGAGCGGGACTTGGTGTGAGTTAGGACACGGGGTAGTGAGCACAGTTGGTGATGGGTGAGCGGGACTTGGTGTGAGTTAGGACATGGGGCAGTGAGCACAGGGGATGATGGGTGAGCGGGACTTGGTGTGAGTTAGGACATGGGGCACAGGTGGTGATGGGTGAACGGGACTCGTTGCGAGTTAGCACACGGGGGTAGTGAGCACAGGGGCGATGGGTGAACGGGACTTGGTGTGAGTTAGGACACAAGCAGTGAGCACAGCGGGTGATGGGTGAACGGGACTCGGTGCGAGTTAGGACACGGGGTAGTGAGCACAGGGTGATGGGTGAACGGGACTTGTTGTGAGTTGGGACACGGGGCAGCAGAGTTTTTGTTGAGCTCAGGTTTATGGAGGGTGCAAGATGAGAGGCTAGCCAGGAGAGCATTGGAATAAAAAGAAAGAAAGACTTGCATTTCTATAGCGCCTTTCACAACCACCAGATATCTCAAAATGCTTTACAGCCAATGAGGTACTTTTTGAAGTATAGTCACTGTTGTAATGTGGGAAACACGGCAGCCAATTTGCACACAGCATGCTCCCACAAACAGCAATGTGATATTGACCAAATAAACTGTTTTTGTTCTGTTGATTGAGGGTTAAATATTGGCCAGGACATCGGGGATAACTCCTCTGCTCTTCTTCGAATTACTGCCATGGGATCGTTTATGTCCACCTGAGAGAGTAGACGGGGCCTCAGTTTAATGTCTCCTCCAAAATACAATGCTCTGGAGTGGAATAGTCAAGTCTCAAGGTTACAAAGACATGGATGAAGGGTTCAGCAGATGATGTGCTGAAGACGTCCCAAATCGCTATACAGCCAATGAAGTACTTTTAGAAGTGTCGTCACTGTTGTAATGTAGGTAACGCAGCAGCCAATTTGCACACAGCAAACTCCGGGTCTCTGTTAACATCTCATCTGAAAGACGGCACCTACAACAGTGCAGTACTCCCTCGGCAGTGCACCAAGGGTCAGCCGAGACTTTTGTGCTCAGGTTTCTGGAGTGGGACTTGAACCCACAACCTTCTGACTCGGAGGCAATGGTACTACGCACTGAGCCACAGCTGATACTGAGCGAGTCGTGTGCAGGGGCAAAGGATAGGTTCTTGGGGACTCCTGAGGTAACGGTGAGGGAGCAGGAAGAAAAGCCGTTGCAGGTGATTCTCTGAATAGATAGCAATGGAATCAGGTGAGGGCTGTCCCACCCAGCTGGTCAATGGATGAGAAGCATAAGAACATAAGAACATAAGAACATAAGAATTAGGAACAGGAGTAGGCCATCTAGCCCCTCGAGCCTGCTCCGCCATTCAACAAGATCATGGCTGACCTGGCCGTGGACTCAGCTCCACTTAACCGCCTGCTCCCCGCAACCCTTAATTCCCTTATTGCTTAAAAATCTATCTATCTGTGATTTGAATACATTCAATGAGCTAGCCTCAACTGCTTCCTTGGGCCGAGAATTCCACAGATTCACAACCCTCTGGGGGAAGAAATTCCTTCTCAACTCGGTTTTAAATTGGCTCCCCCGTATTTTGAGGCTGTGCCCCCTAGTTCTAGTCTCCCCGACCAGTGGAAACAACCTCTCTGCCTCTATCTTGTCTATCCCTTTCATTATTTTAAATGTTTCTATAAGATCACCCCTCATCCTTCTGAAAGCATTGGAAGAGGATAGTGTTATAACTGAGTAGCTGTCTGGGCCATTTCAGAGGGCAGTTAAGAGTCAACTACATTGGTGTGGGACAGGAGTCACATATAAGTCAGACCGGGTAAGAACGGCAGAACCGAGATAGTGACTGTGCAGAACCAGTGTGACAGGACACCTTAATTCTATCATCCCTTGATATTTTATACTCTCGGGAATACAAACCTAGTCTGTGCAACCTGTCCTTGTAGTTTAACCCTTTTAGCCCCGGTACCATTCAGGTGAATCGGCGCAGCACCTCCTTCAAGGACACTATCCTTCTTGAGGTGCGGTCACCAGAATTGAACAGTGCTCCAAATGGGGTCTAACCAGAGCTTTGTACAGCTGTAGCATAATTCTACCCCTGTGAGATGAAGACGGACAGTGCATTAGATTGTTAATTATTTTGGGACCTGTTCACCAGCGTTTAGTGATTTCTGTACATGGACTCCTCACAGTCCCGAGCTTCTCAGTATTTTGAAAATACTCCGATCTGTCTTTCTCGGGTCCAAAGTAGGTGATCTCACACTTCCCCACGCTGAACCCCATCTGCCACAGTTTGGCCACTCACTGAATCTATCGATGTCCTTTTTGCAATGTTCTGCTCCCATCGACACTACTTGCCATACCACCTGACTTGGAGTGGGTTAGCAAGCTCCCATGTTACTTTTAGTGAAGTGGGGGCAGGAGATTGACCCCTGAACCCTCCCCTGTGGTAGAATTAGTGCCGATTCTGCTATGCTGCTACAGCATTTGTTCTGGTCACTGTCCCCAAACTAACTAAGACGTAATCGAAACATAAATTGAGTCCATCAGAGAAATGAATTAGAGCTTGACGTTCATACACACACTCATCCCAAGATCACCTCTGTTTAATGAGGAGATGTCCCTCTGTAGCAGTCTGTTGTTCGACACAGTACAATTATGCACGCCAGTGATTTAAACTGCTTAATTAACCAAATGTCACATCGCTGCCTTCTATACTGGGCCACTTCAAAATGTGACCTTTCTGCAGGAATGGTTCAGGATGGGTTTGTTTGTCTTGATGCAGGAATTTCATGAACCATTTTTGTTCCTTTTAAGCTACAGACACAGCTGCCGACTTGGTGCACTTTCCTGTATTAATATCAAGGTGCTTCAGGCGTGGTTACTGGCTGCTCCCTGGCAGGCTGCAAAATATACTTGATCCTTTTCTTTCACACAGTTGACTAAATACAAGTATACAAGAAACATGGGCAACATACAATGCGATAAGCCACCCAAACCCGGGTCCTGCTGCCCACAGGTGAGCCAAGGGCCAGAAGATGCCCCCTGCCCTCGCCCTGAACTCACATCTCTGAGCTCATCCTGTTCCTGAGACCCACATCCTGCTCCCTCGACCCTATTCCCACCAAATTACTAACCAAACAACTACCCTTCCCGCCCCCTTGTCAGCTGATATTGTTAATGACTCCCTCTCCTCCAGTACTGACCCTCTCTCGTTCAAATCGGCCTCAATATTCCTCTCCTTTTTAAAAAAAACACCCTTGTCCCCTCTTTCCTTTCAAACTACTGCCCCATCTCCAAAATCCCTTTCCTTTCCAAAGCCTTTGAATGTGTAGTCACCTCCAAAATCCATGCCCATCTTTCCCAGAAGCCCCTGTTTGAGCCTCACCGAAACGGCTCTTATCAAAGTCACAAGTTACATCCGTTGTGACTGTGGTGATGGTCAGCTGTTCCTTCTCATCCTTCTGACGCTGTTGGGTCGATAAGGAGAAACCAATGGCAGGACGGTCGGTAACCAGAGGACACGGATTTAAAAGGTTCTGATGAAAATTCATCAACCTAAAACTCTGCTCCTCTCTCCACAGATGCTGCCTGACCAGCTGAGTATTTCAAACATTCTGTTTTTATTACAGAGTTAACATAATTTTCAAAAGAACCAGAGACGACATGAGGAAAAATATTATTACGCAGTGAGTTGTTGTGATCGGGAACACGCTGCCTGAAAGGGCGGTGGGAGCAGATTCAAGCATAACTTTCAAACGGGGAATTGGATAAATACTTGAAAAGGAAAAAACGCACAGGTTATGGGGAAAGGGCAGGGAGTAGGACTAATTGGATCGTTCTTTCAAAGAGCTGGTACAGGCACGATGGACCGAATGACCTCTTCTGTATCATTCTAGAATTCTATGCAGACAAATACCAACACCTCCATAACATCGCCCATCTCCACCCTGCCTCCGCTCATCTGCTGCTGAAAACATTGTCTGTACACTCCCATCTTCCACCCAGCTCATCTAAAACTCTGCTGCCCCGTACCCTGCTCACCCATCACCCCAGTGCTCGCTGACCGACATTGGCTTCCAGTATGGCAACACCTCGATTTTAAAATTCTCAAATTCTCATCCTTGTTTTCAGATCCCTCCATGGCCCTTACCCCTCCCTATCTCTGTAATCTCCTCCAGCCCCACAACTCGACTCTACTCAATGGAATTCAGAAGAATGAGAGGTGATCTTATCGAAACGTATAAGATTATGAGGGGGCTTGACAAGGTGGATGCAGAGAGGATGTTTCCACTGATGGGGGAGACTAGAACTAGAGGGCATGATCTTAGAATAAGGGGTCGCCCATTTAAAACTGAGATGAGGAGAAATTTCTTCTCAGATGGTTGTAAATCTGTGGAATTCGCTGCCTCAGAGAGTTGTGGAGGCTGGGACATTGAATAAATTTCTCTCCCTCCCTCACCTTATCCCCCTCTGGCCATCCCTCCCTCACCTTATCCCTCTCTGGCCCTCCCTCCCTCATCTTATCCTTCTCTGGCCCTCCCTCCCTCACCTTATCCCCCCTCTGGCCCTCCCTCCCTCACCTTATCCCCCCTCTGGCCCTCCCTCCCTCACCTTATCCCCCTCTGGCCCTCCCTCCCTCACCTTATCCCCCCTCTGGCCCTCCCTCCCTCACCTTATCCCCCTCTGGCCCTCCCTCCCTCACCTTATCCCCCCTCTGGCCCTCCCTCCCTCACCTTATCCCCCTCTGGCCCTCCCTCCCTCACCTTATCCCCCCTCTGGCCCTCCCTCCCTCACCTTATCCCCCTCTGGCCCTCGCTCCCTCACCTTATCTCTCTCTGGCCCTCCCTCCCTCACCTTATCCCCCTCTGGCCCTCCCTCCCTCACCTTATCCCCCTCTGGCCCTCCCTCCCTCACCTTATCCCCCCTCTGGCCCTCCCTCCCTCACCTTATCCCCCTCTGGCCCTCCCTCCCTCACCTTATCCCCCCTCTGGCCCTCCCTCCCTCACCTTATCCCTCCACGCTGCCGCCGCCCTCTCACCCTCTCCCTCCATCCTTGTCCCTCTCCCTTCCCCTTGTTCCTCTCCCTCCACACAGTGCTGAATCTCCTCCTCCTCCTCCTCCGACTCTCCCGAAGGTTCAGCATAGTGATTATGATGCCATAAGCAAGGAGCTTGTAAAATATCACACTGTTATTCAATCTTGTGTAAACAATATCAGAAGAATGGGCCCACATCTGCAGAGAATGTTAAACTTCTCATGGTCACAGAGTTCGGTTCCAGCTTCTGTGAATCCTGATGTTTCAATAACTGCAGAAAGCTCCCTCCCTCCCTCCCTCGCTCTCTCTCAAGGTCAGTGCAGCCTCCATTACACTCGGCTGTGGGACTCAGTGACAGCTGAACGCTCAGCCAGGGCTGCTTCAGTTTGTCTCCATCACACTCCCCCACTGTCTCACTGAGAGGCTGCCTCCCATTGCACACAGTCTGCGTGGGAGCAGGGGCGAGCTGCTTGGTCCCGAAGCACCACATCCCGAGGGAGAAATAAAGCAATGAATTACGAGGAGGAAAATGAAGGGAGAGACTCACTGAGGGAGGAATTGATAAAAAGAAATGTAACTTAGGAAGGACATGTGGGTAATGGAGGAGCGGGTATCTGCGAGTCAGACAGTCATCACAGGCAGTCCCTCGGAATCGAGGAAGACTTGCTTCCACTCCTGAAGTGAGTCCTGAGGTGACTGAACAGTCCAATACGGGAATTACAGTCTCTGTCCCAGGTGGGACAGACAGTGGTTGAGGGAAAGGGTGGGTGGGGAGTCTGGTTTGCCGCACGCTGCCTGCACTTGGTTTCTGCATGCTCTCGGCGTCGAGACTCGAGGTGCTCAGCACCCTCCCGGATGCACTTCCTCCACTTAGGGTGGGCTTTGGCCAGGGACTCCCAGGTGTTGGTGGGGATGTTGCACTTTATCAGGGAGGCTTTGAGGGTGTCCTTGTAACGTTTCCTCTGCCCACCTGGGGCTCGCTGCTGTGAAGGAGTTCCGAGCAGAGCGCTTGCTTTGGGAGTCTCGTGTCTGGCATGCCAGACACATGTGGCCTGCCCAGCGGAGCTGGTCGAGTGTGGTCAGTGCTTCAATGCTGGGGATGTTGACGAGGATGGTAACGTCGGTGCATCAGTCCTCCCAGGGAATTTGCAGGGAGCAGTGCCAGCCCTTATACAAAGACCTTTGACACTGAGGGTCTATGGAGCGTCCTCCTCCGTTTCGGATGCCCCCAAAAGTTTGTCAACATCCTTCGCCTGCTTCACGATGACATGCAGACCGTGATCCTTACCAACGGATCCATTACAGACCCAATCCGCAGCCGGATCGGGGTCAAGCAGGGCTGCGTCATCGCCCCAACCCTCTTCTCAATCTTCCTCGCCGCCATGCTCCACCTCACAGTCAACAAGCTCCCCGCTGGAGTGGAACTAAACTACAGAACCAGTGGGAACCTGTTCAACCTTCACCGTCTCCAGGCCAGGTCCAAGACCACCCCAACCTCTGTCGTCGAGCTACAGTACGCGGACGATGCCTGTGTCTGCGCACATTCTGAGGCTGAACTCCAGGATATAGTCGACTTATTAACTGAGACGTATGGAAGCATGGGCCTTACGCTAAACATCAGTAAGAGAAAGATCCTCCACCAGCCTGGGGGGGCGGGGGGGTGTGGGGGGAGGGGGCGGTGTGTGGGGGGAGGGGGGGGGTGTGGGGGGAGGGGGGGGGGTGTGGGGGGAGGGGCGGTGTGTATCGGTGGCGAAGCATCCCAACATTTGTCCCTTTTCTTTATTCTGAAGTCTTGTTGAAAGGGTGAGGCTGATCATTTCGGATTTGAGTGTTAATAGTGATTTCAATCATGAAATGGTGATTTGATAACGGGAGGAATGGGAGGATGAGCGGCAGCAGATGCTCTGGTTCTGTGGGTCGATGTGACCACTCTCGGTTTCAACCGGCAGGACGTCTCGTGTAACCGTCTCGAGAAACCGCTCCCAAATCAGGGTCTATGCTCATTGACAAACACAAGCCAAGGTCGTAGGGCAAGTGCAAGATCAGAGGGCAGGTCTGTGTTGAAATGAAGGGAGCAGATGAAGTAAGGATTGGACGATGTGCAGGTCACTAGCCACGTCCTGGTTGCTCAGTGGTTATTGGACGGGCTGAGAGTGCCCAGCAGGTGTGACACAGCCCATCAGTTCATGCAGACCCACCACTTCACTGTCAGTTCCCCCTTCCAATTGAAACTTTGTTTGGATTTTATTTTTATTTTTGGATGTAGGACACATGGATGAGAATATTTACTGTCCTCTACATAAACACAAGGTGCAGATTATGCCAGTCACAGCCTCTATCTCCAGCACAGATCCTCTGGGCCCAGTGCCATATCTAATCTATAATCGCACTTTACCTCAGCTATTATCTGTTAATCCCGAAAACTCCGTTTGGACATGAATTCACTTGCGGTGGTGAGTACTCTTGTTAGTTGCTGTTTAAGTGTTCTGTATTGAGTTAAACACAGCACTCTGATCCAATGCCCTATCACATGATCTCTCCAGACCCAATCCAACTCTGACAATCTGGGAAATAATGAGCAAGAAAAGAGATAGGATAAAGTTACATTTACAGTGTGTGCTGAACCAACATCGCTGGAGCTGGAACGGCTGATGTTCTTCAGTAAACAAACAGCACTGGCAAAGCCTCGTTATTAGAGTAATTGGCAGGAAGCTCCTCCCTGGGAGCAGCTGTCTATCATCGGACACTGAGTATCCAGGGGCCTGGGCCCGGCACTGGCTGCACTTGCACTGGCTGCACTGGCTGCACTGGCGCTGGGTCCACTGGGTGCATTTCCACTGGGTGCACTGGCACTGGGTTCACTGGTACTGCCTGCACTGGCACTGAACATCAGCAAACCATATCACATTGCAGGTGATTTATGATTGGGAGCTACACTATCTACAGAGTCACAATTCTTCCCTCGGCAGCATTTTCATTTTGTTGCTATCTAACAGCTGGAAGTCTCGAAGAATATTCTGAGCTGTGAGCAAGCTGTGCCTCCCAGCACCAACCCAGACTGCTGTTGGTTTCTCTGGAGCCAGCTCTTGCACTGACGAAGGCTGCGTGTCTGGGTCTAACCTTCCGAGTGCTGTGTGAAACAAACAGGAGGAGGCCATTCAATCAGATCATGGCTGATCTGTACCTTAACTCCATCTACCCGCCTTTTCTCAGTACCCCTCAATACCCATACCTCACACAAATTTCTCCAGCTCAGTCTTGAAAGCTCCAATTGACCCTCTGCCTTTAGAAGGAGTGAACTACAGAGGGACTTTTAAAAGACAATTGGAAATGCATTTGAAGAGGAATCATTTAAGAACATAAATAGGAGCAGGAGTAGGCCATACGGCCCCTCGAGCCTGCTCCGCCATTTAATACGACCATGGCTGATCTGATCATGGACTCAGCTCCACTTCCCCGCCCGCTCCCCATAACCCTTTATCCCCTTATCGTTTCAGAAACTGTCTATTTCTGTCTTAAATATATTCAATGTCTCAGCTTCCACAGCTCTCTGAGGCAGCGAATTCCACAGATTTACAACCGTCTGAGAGAAGAAATTTCTCCTCATCTCTGTTTTAAATGGACGGCCCCTTATTCTAAGATCATGACCTCTAGTTCTCGTCTCTCCCATCAGTGGAAACATCCTCTCTGCATCCACCTTGTCAAGCCCCCTCATAATCTTATACATTTCGATAAGATCATCTCTCATTCTTCTGAATTCATAGAAACATAGAAACATAGAAAATAGGTGCAGGAGTAGGCCATTCGGCCCTTCTAGCCTGCACCGCCATTCAATGAGTTCATGGCTGAACATGCAACTTCAGTACCCCATTCCTGCTTTCTCACCATACCCCTTGATTCCCCTAGTAGTAAGGACTTCATCTAACTCCTTTTTGAATATATTTAGTGAATTGGCTTCAACAACTTTCTGTGGTAGAGAATTCCACAGGTTCACCACTCTCTGGGTGAAGAAATTCCTCCTCATCTCGGTCCTAAATGGCTTCCCCCTTATCCTTAGACTGTGTCCCCTGGTTCTGGACTTCCCCAACATTGGGAACATTCTTCCTGCATCTAACCTGTCTAACCCCGTCAGAATTTTAAACGTTTCTATGAGGTCCCCTCTCATTCTTCTGAACTCCAGTGAATACAAGCCCAGTTGATCCAGTCTTTCTTGATAGGTCAGTCCCGCCATCCCGGGAATCAGTCTGGTGAACCTTCGCTGCACTCCCTCAATAGCAAGAATGTCCTTCCTCAGGTTAGGAGACCAAAACTGTACACAATACTCCAGGTGTGGCCTCACCAAGGCCCTGTACAATTGTAGCAACACCTCCCTGCCCTTGTACTCAAATCCCCTCGCTATGAAGGCCAACATGCCATTTGCTTTCTTAACCGCCTGCTGTACCTGCATGCCAACCTTCAATGACTGATGTACCATGACACCCAGGTCTCTTTGCACCTCCCCTTTTCCTAATCTGTCACCATTCAGATAATAGTCTGTCTCTCTGTTTTTACCACCAAAGTGGATAACCTCACATTTATCCACATTATACTTCATCTGCCATGCATTTGCCCACTCACCTAACCTATCCAAGTCGCTCTGCAGCCTCATAGAATCCTCCTTGCAGCTCACACTGCCACCCAACTTAGTGTCATCCGCAAATTTGGAGATACTACATTTAATCCCCTCGTCTAAATCATTAATGTACAGTGTAAACAGCTGGGGCCCCAGCACAGAACCTTGCGGTACCCCACTAGTCACTGCCTGCCATTCTGAAAAGTCCCCATTTACTCCTACTCTTTGCTTCCTGTCTGACAACCAGTTCTCAATCCATGTCAGCACACTACCCCCAATCCCATGTGCTTTAACTTTGCACATTAATCTCTTGTGTGGGACCTTGTCGAAAGCCTTCTGAAAGTCCAAATATACCACATCAACTGGTTCTCCCTTGTCCACTCTACTGGAAACATCCTCAAAAAATTCCAGAAGATTTGTCAAGCATGATTTCCCTTTCACAAATCCATGCTGACTTGGACCTATCATATTACCTCTTTCCAAATGCACTGCTATGACATCCTTAATAATTGATTCCATCATTTTACCCACTACCGATGTCAGGCTGACCGGTCTGTAATTCCCTGTTTTCTCTCTCCCTCCTTTTTTAAAAAGTGGGGTTACATTGGCTACCCTCCACTCCATAGGAACTGATCCAGAGTCAATGGAATGTTGGAAAATGACTGTCAATGCATCCACTATTTCCAAGGCCACCTCCTTAAGTACTCTGGGATGCAGTCCATCAGGCCCTGGGGATTTATCGGCCTTCAATCCCATCAATTTCCCCAACACAATTTCCCGACTAATAAGGATTTCCCTCAGTTCCTCCTCCTTACTAGACCCTCCGACCCCTTTTATATCCGGAAGGTTGTTTGTGTCCTCCTCAGTGAATACCGAACCAAAGTACTTGTTCAATTGGTCCGCCATTTCTTTGTTCCCCGTTATGACTTCCCCTGATTCTGACTGCAGGGGACCTACGTTTGTCTTTACTAACCTTTTTCTCTTTACATATCTATAGAAACTTTTGCAATCCGTCTTAATGTTCCCTGCAAGTTTCTTCTCGTACTCCATTTTCCCTGCCCTAATCAAACCCTTTGTCCTCCTCTGCTGAGTTCTAAATTTCTCCCAGTCCCCGGATTCGCTGCTATTTCTGGCCAATTTGTATGCCACTTCCTTGGCTTTAATGCTATCCCTGATTTCCCTTGATAGCCACGGTTGAGCCACCTTCCCTTTTTTATTTTTACGACAGACAGGAATGTACAATTGTTGTAGTTCATCCATGCGGTCTCTAAATGTCTGCCATTGCCCATCCACAGTCAACCCCTTCAGTATCATTCGCCAATCTATCCTAGCCAATTCACGCCTCATACCTTCAAAGTTACCCTTCTTTAAGTTCTGGACCATGGTCTCTGAATTAACTATTTCATTCTCCATCCTAATTCCAATGAGTAGAGGCCCAACCTCCTCAACCTTTCCTCATAATTCATCCCCAGAATCAACCTAGTGAACCTTCTCTGACCTGCCTCCAAAGCAAGTATATCCTTTTTTCTATGTGGAAACAGCTGGTGTGAGGGATTACATTGGATGGATCTTTCAAAGTGCCAGCATGAGCTCGATTGGCTGAATGGCCTCCTTCTGTGCTGTAAAATTCGAATAGATTACTGATTACTATCGGCAACACGTGATGTCGATCTATGTTAATATCCCCGGCTAATAATTGGTCACCGGCTCAGTTCGATAATGAACTTATTCAGTGGGTGTTCAATGATCGCTGGTGCAATGCAGCAATAAAGTGCATTTATATATTTATCCTGGCACATGCAGGAAGGGATATGGAGACACGCAGCGTTGGGGAAAGGGACAGAATTAAGAGAGACAAAAGCACGATTCACAAGGAGAAACCTGAGGCTTTTTTGAAAGCAGAAAGAAGAACAAATCTGCATTTATATAACCGGGCAATGTTCCGAATAAGGTGCACCAATCGGGAGGCCCCCTGCAGCTGTGCACCAATCGGGAGGCCCCCTGCAGCTGTGCACCAATCGGGAGGCCCCCTGCAGCTGTGCACCAATCGGGAGGCCCCCTGCAGCTGTGCACCAATCGGGAGGCCCCCTGCAGCTATGCACCAATCGGGAGTCCCCGACCAGCTCTGCACCAATCGGGAGGCCCCGACCAGCTCTGCACCAATCGGGAGGCCCCGAGCACCAAAAGCAATTAGTTGGAACATTGACCTCAGGATGTCCCAAAGTGCCTTGCGGCCAATGAAGTACTTTTGGAGTGTAGTCACTGTTGTAATGTGGGAAACGCAGCAGCCAATTTGCGCACAGCAAGCTCCCACACACAGCAATGTAATAATGGCCGGATAATCTGTTTCTAATGATGTTGATTGAGGGATAAATATTGGCCCCAGGACACCGGGGATAACTCCCCTGCTCTTCTTCAAAATAGTGCCATGGGATCTTTTACATACACCTGAGAGAGCAGACGGGGCCTCGGTTTAACGTCTCATCCGAAAGACGGCACCTCCGACAGTGCGGCACTCCCTCAGCACTGCCCCTCCGACAGTGCGGCACTCCCTCAGCACTGCCCCTCCGACAGTGCGGCACTCCCTCAGTACTGCCCCTCCGACAGTGCGGCACTCCCTCAGTACTGCCTCTCCGACAGTGCGGCACTCCCTCAGTACTGCCCCTCTGACAGTGGAGCACTCCCTCAGCACTGCACTGGAGTGTCAGCCAGGATGATGTGCTGAGGTCTGTAGAGTGGGGCATGAACCCACGACCTTCTGACTCCGAGGCCAGTGTGCTGCCCACAGAGCCACGGCTGGCACCTGCAGGGTACACTGGAGGAGCTGTCCAGAGTGCTGGAATGCAGGAGTTGGTTGTCAGTAAATTAGAATGGAGGAGGGTGAGCGGCACAGCTCCTGAGGGAAAGGCCACAGTAACTGAGCTAAACACACCCCCAGGCTGGAGGCCTTTCTGTGCTGGGTTTGCTGGGCTGGGACAGAAATAATTGGGGCTGTTCAGCAGCACATAAAATCTGTTTACATTTCTCCATTTCACAGGCCAGTAAATCATACATTTAGTACGATGTCCAGACGGGCTGTGCACCCCAGATCTGAATTTACAAACCTTCGCCGTTTATACCTGTTCGCTGCTTGAGAGAGAGCTGAATGGTGGCCCTAGCTGTGATCCAGCCCAATGTTCTCTCTCCAACATGGATTGACATCTAATGCTGCCATTTATTGCAGCCCTCTGCTTATCTTGGTAACCATGCAACAGGCTCGAGGAATCGTCACTCCTGACAGAACGCGATGGTGGAGGGCAGTGGGAGAGGGAGGGAAGAGGGAGTAAGGGAGGGAGAGGAGAGGAGAGGGATGGAGAAAGCGGGGCAGAGAGGGAAAGGATGGGGAGAGCGGGATAGGGAGAGGAGGAAGGGGAGAGGGCGGGGGAGGAGTGGGAGGAGAGGGAATGGGAGCCAGCAATTATTCTGTGCATTGTTGGAGTCTCACTGCAGTCCCATCACTTTGCATCTTGCAGAAAGTAGTTTTTTTTGTCTAACCACACAAATAGTGAAGCACTGTTCCTTGAGGCCTTTGGCCATCACTGTGTGCAACAGCCGAGCTCTCCTGGGTCTTTACACCTTCACACTCACTCAGTGAAGGATCACTTCATAACCTGCTTGGCCAACCCTGACTATATCGAGTATCAAAGGAACAATATTATTTTGATCTGTGACGAGTAGAATGTTTTAATATTTCTTTAAGGTTAAAATAAAATGACAGGAACCAATTGCTGCAGATATTTGAAGGGAATTTCTGAGAATGCCGGGGCTGTGGGGAGCTGAGGCACAGCTTACAATAAACTTGTTTTCTCACCTCCCAACATTATGCAACCTTCATTTGAATTTAGGTCCAATCAGCCCTGAATAAAAGAAAGCTTTTATCTTAATTAATTCTTGATCAAAATAATCTCTGTGTATCAATAGATCGACCATCACTCCTCCAGTTTAATCTCAGGACAGGAGGAGGTCAGCAAACAATGAGAAACTCCATCCTGGGATCACAGCGACAGTTAATGTGGGAGCTGCTGTGAATAACAAGGACCGTGAGGAGAGGCTCGCTTGCTCGCTGCTGTTGATAAACGGACTGGGGCTCGCAGATCCAGTGCCCCAGACCCAGAACACTGACCTTTAGCACAAGCAGCATCCAAAGAGAAGGATAAATATTTTTGTGCTATTTATAGTGAAATTTAAACACATCCTTTATAAAACAGATTCACAATTTAATTATATATCAAAGAAATCATCCAAAAGGAATATGGAAAGTCTGAGCAGTGTTCAAGTCCGTGTTCAGGGTGTCCCTGGAGATGGAGCGTGCGATGACCACGGGTACACTCGCGGCCTTCGGCGAGAGGTGGGCGCCGGAGGGACTGGAGTGCATCATCACCCCCGGCAACAAAGCTTTGATTTGATTTGTTGGGTTTTCTTAAGTTTTTGGTTAGTTTGCAGCTTCCAGTGGTTGAACAAGGGGCCATATGGTTGTATTATTTTAAAGTTCAGGGTGGAGACAAAGGTGGAGATATGAAGTGTACTCAGCCATTGGCCAATCAAGTCCCCATCGAGTTCAGCCTAGCGCAAGAATTGTGGAGGTGTGCGAAACAGTCCGGCTCTCTGCATGAACAAGACCCACAAAATGGAACAATTCACCCGAGTGGTTCATTCACGGACACGAGCACCAACTTGGCTTTAAGGACCTGCAGGAACAACATTGGGCAATTATCGCCTTTATCTTGCTGGCTTACCCTTTTCCAGGATTTTGCTGCTGGCTCCTGATTGTGGAGTGAGAGATCAGGAGAAATGGGAATTATCAACAGTTACACATCACTCTCCCAGTGAAAGCAGGACAGCTGATAGCCAGATGTTTGATCGCAGAAGTCAATGTAGGAAGTACTTTTATTTGCGAAAAAAAAGAAGAAATTGGGCAGCCTTGACACTGGTGTGTCGGCCGACACAGACCCTCTCACACTCGCACACTTATTACAACAAAGAAAAAAAATTGTGTCCGTGGAACCTGTACCCTAGTGAGAGCCAGTGTGTGTGGGACCCGTACCCCAGTGAGAGTCAATGTGTGTGGGACCCGTACCCCAGTGAGAGTCAGTGTGTGTGGGACCCATACCCCAATGAGAGTCAGTGTGTGTGGGACCCGTACCCCAGTGAGAGTCAGTGTGTGTGGGACCCGTACCCCAGTGAGAGTCAGTGTGTGTGGGA
The DNA here is from genome assembly GCF_044704955.1 of Pristiophorus japonicus. Classification (NCBI taxonomy): domain Eukaryota; kingdom Metazoa; phylum Chordata; class Chondrichthyes; family Pristiophoridae; genus Pristiophorus; species Pristiophorus japonicus. The sequence continues at coordinate 636,841 of NC_091998.1, read as the reverse complement.
CCCGTACCCCAGTGAGAGTCAGTGTGTGTGGGACCCGTACCCCAATGAGAGTCAGTGTGTGTGGGACCCGTACCCCAGTGAGAGTCAGTGTGTGTGGGACCCATACCCCAGTGAGAGGCAGTGTGTGTGGGACTGTACCCCAGTGAGAGTCAACTGGGGCACCTGTTTCATTGGAGTTGCATTGGATCCCAAATCCCAGAGATATCCTGCTCTTAAATTCTCAAGACAATTTTTGCAGCTCAGTTTAGTTACAGAATAAAGCTCAAACTACACTCACTGTCCCATCAAATACAGGTTAAGTTCAGAGTGAATAATCTTTTGCGATGCACCAATGTATCTGAAAATCAAACACTGAGGTCTCTGGGTGACCTCTTCCTATTTCCAACACGCCTGTCCACGTTGGCCCCTGAGGGAGATTCCTACCTTCAGTCATTGCTGAATTGGGGCAGTTTTGTGCTGTGACTGGATTGAGATTCCCGAAACACATTACATTATTTATCCTCAGCCCCATCTTTGGCACTGGGACAGTTCCTCGCTAATAATGCTTAGTAATGGCCATTGGGAGCTAAGCCAGCTGCGCCACAATGGTGACAATCGCCCCCTCACTGTGTGAACGATGGTTGCATTGCCAGCCGAGATCTTTGTGCTGGTTGTTGTTCAATCACAAACTATTGTTTTACAGACACGTTAATGTTTGATAAATTAGCTGATGGCAACTGGCACAGAGGCTGATGTCCGACTGTAGGTGGTGCAGCAACCCTTGGCTAGCGAGGGATAAACTCCACACACTCTGCTGTTGAGAATTAGCTCTGTTGGAATGTGTGGTGATTGTCACTTGTTGTCTCCCAGTGTAACGATCCAAACAGCTTGACAACACAAACTGTACGGGCTAAACTGTAAATAATAGCCAGTCGGATTAATTGCCGAGTCTGTGGATTTGGAATCTGCAGGAGGGGAGAGAATAAAATGTTGGATTGTTTAAAGTCAGTTGCAGCCCTGGCTCACTGCAGGATCAATCTGGATTAATTGGCTCACTCCAGGTTCACTCTGGGTTCTTTAGATCACTCCAGGTTCACTCCGGGATCATGCCGGCTTCATTGGCTCACTCCTGGATCACTCTGGGTTCATTGTCTCATTCCGGGTTCACTGCAAAATCACTCTGGGTTCATTTGGCTAACTCTGGATACACTCCATGTTCGCTCCAGGTTCACTCTGAGATCAGTCCAGGATCACTCTGGGTTCATTGGCTAACTCCGGGTACACACCATGTTCACTCCGGGATCACTGGCTAACTCCGGGTTCACTCGGTGTTGATGGGGAGGTGGCCCTGACCACATACACTCATCACGTCATGGCAGACTGTCACTTTTATTGTCACACTGGTGCGTTGTGGAGGCAGCTCAAGGAGATTACAGATAGGTTATCAGCTGTTGACTCTATTGATGGATAGCTCCACTTAAGCCATTTGTTTAAAGGTGAGGCAAGGCTGCTACTGATGGAAGAAAGGTTTTAATTTCCAAATTAATTATTTTGTGTGAGGAGAAAAGTCCAATCATACCGTCCCACTGAACTACACGACATGTCCATTAATAGTTTATCTCCAAACAGATACAGTATGCCTGTTGGGCGGCAATCTCCTATTTGGGGCCCTGCTGTTCATATTTCAATATTAATTACTATTGCTGAATATTCATGAATAGCAATAAGAAGCACAACACAAACATTGTCATTCTGAAACAAACGGCAAAATTGCCCCTTTGTTAGAGGCTGGTTAGCACCTTCAGGGGGCGCTAACTGGGCGGAGGAGACTATTTACCCAGGGCGGGGTCCGAGCAACCGGCTCCTAGGATAACGTCATTGCTGTGTGCACTGATCCCTCACCGCCCTGCGGGGGTAATTGCTCCACTGCCTGCGTGGCGGGCTAACATCTGCCCAAGGGCACCAGCGATCCACGCCGCCATCTTTTTTGGATTGCCGACTCTCGGGTCGGTGATCCTAGTGTGGGCCGGGCCGTCGTCGTGCAGCCCGGCACTCCGCCTTGGGTGCTAGGCTACAGGCCCGGTCCCACGCTGCCCTGGGGAGCCAGTGAAGGCTTTGCAGAGTGCGCAGTGGCCCCGCCCCTTTGAGCGCACGATGGAGCATCTGCCAAGTGCTCGACTTACCGCCCCAATAGTGTCCCGGGACCCGCCTCCAAAAGAAGTGATGCATGCGAGATTGCACTCCACTTCCTTTGAGGGGCGGCACGGCCCAATTCAATAGCGGGGGCAGGGGCAGGACCTCTAAAGTCTCGCTCCCAGCTGGGTACCGCCCCCAATCCGGCGCAGGGCAATTTTGCCAACGAAAATTTTGCAATAGTCAATTGGTCCTCAGCATCTGAGAAGGAAGAGGGTGAGTGGAGATTGAAGTGGAGGTGAACCAGTTCTGATGCAGGATTTCGGCCATTTGCCTTTTCAGATTCTGATTGAGCTGCTGGGTTTTTTCAACATTTTCTGTTTTTAGTTTTGTTTAAATAAATTGAATTTGCTTTATCTGATCCCACATCCTTCCTTCCTGTGGTGGGGGGGTGAGGGGTCGGGTCGGGGCGGGGAGGTGAGGGGTGAGGGGTCGGCAGTGGGATGAGGGGTTGGCGTGGGTCGGGGGGGGGTGAGGGGCCTCCTGCCCCCTGTGCGTAGATGACCTCTGAGTCTCCATCCCCGGCACAAAACTCGAGTGCTGCATCCGACATCGATGCCCTTTACCTGACCGGCTGAGCCATTTAGGTTACCATTTTTGATCAGCAGAAGGCAGCGCACCTTTAAAAGGAGCTGACTGCCTTTAAGAGGTGCAGGCTAGCCTCGCTCGAACATTGCGAACTTCGACCCCCTGCTGAGCACACAGCCTGTCAGCAGTGTTTAGCGTTGGGCTGTGCACTACAATCATTCTAATTAACAGGCAGCAGGAAGTTGGCAAGCAGCCTGTGCTACTCGAATAGGCGTGCCATATCACGCATCGCTGTGCCCACGCCTGCTTTTCAGCGCTATGGAATTTCACCCCCGCTAGAGTGATGGAGAGTAATGAAATTATAATGTCTGTAGAAGCACGAATCTCATATAATGAGACTTTGTCACTGAAGCTTAAATTGTAAACGTGCCGAATTATGGAAGAAAATAATAAAATGTTAAAATATTTGTAGAGCAGTTATTTTATAAAGCTCTGTTATTTACTGTGATAGTTACGGATGAATTGGACAGTCCCTGGTCTGTGGCTGCACCTATGCTTCTGAATCAGAAGGGAGTGTCTATGAAAGGTCCACGACATTACTCGAAGAACAGGAAGCTCGAATTCATCCCTCAGTCACCATCACAAATCGATAAGCCTGTCCTTTATCTTAGTGCTGTTTGTGGGACCTTGCTGTGCACAAATGAGCTGCCAATTTTGCCGATAAAACAATAATATTACACTTCAGAAATAATTGATTGGTGTGAAGTACTCTGGGATGGCCGGAGGATGTGAGGTTTATATAAACACACAATCTTTTCTTACTCACACATGTTGTGGTAATCAGTGGATAGGATTTGATTCAACAAATCAATTGCAATAACTGACTGCTACTGTAAACGGTATTCATCAGCGCCAGAGAACATTATCCAGCTCCAGTTACATTGAGAATGTGGGCACCCAGCAGTGACGCTGGGCGCAATATCTATATGGGGCATAACAGCATTTGTGGCTGATAGCTCTTGGAGGTGGCAAACCTGTTGGTCAAACTTTACTAGATTTTGTTGGGTTGCTCTTTCAGTATTTCATTCAGTGCAATTTATATTGAGAATAAAATTCCGGTGATCCACATCAGCAAATCTGCTGGAGCCCTTGTCAATGCAGTCTGTGCTACTGAGAAAGATGGGCACAGGCTGGGCATGGGGGCATTCTGCAGTACGTACATATTAAGGATTACAGATACACAGCACTGACTCTTACTGTAACTACAGGCAGTCATTTATGTAGAAAATAATGAATATCAGTCCCTGATCCAGAAGATAAACTTCTTCTTGTCCATTATGAGAATAATGCTGATCACTGTGACAACTATTGCTGGAAAACTGAGACAGGCAATAGCTCGAATCAATATCCAACACACAGTGCGGGACGTGTGCTGTAGTGGGGTAGAAGGAGGCATTACACGGACTTCCAATTTTTGTAAAAACGCAAGGAGCACAAACAGGATATTGTCCCAATAAAAGGATATGTCTCTGTAACAGCTCAACTCTACCTGCACACACCTTCCACACCCTCACCATGGGTCAAGCCTTCTCTCCACATCCTTCCTCTCCTGGAAACACATCCCTTCTTGATCCCATTGATATTTTCCTGGTAACTTATTCCAAAGCTCTGTCATACTTTAAGTGGAAAAATAAATCCTCCAAAATTCCTAATTTTTAACTCGTGTCCCTGGTATTTTGTTACCAAGATCAATTGTAAATTTTCTTCATAACTTAGAAAACTTGAATCCTGTTTCTTCAAAGTATTCTTTTTTCCAAATAACATAACCTAGCTTTCTTAACCTTTCCGTAAAACTTAAATATGTGATTCTTGCGGAATGCTTGGGGCAGGTCTATCCTTCCTCTGAATAGGTGAGAGAATTGTACATGGTCCTTTGGCTGGAATGTAACCAGCATTGTGCACAGAGCAATGCAAAGCCTTGGTGAGATCAGGAAGCCACCATGGACAGCTTTTATTATTGAACTGGTGCTTTGTAAGAATTAGTGTGATTATATGAAGAATAATGGATGACAAGAGATGGGATTCCCAGGAGAATTAATCTCTAACATACAGGAGCTGTACAATTGTGTGCATTCTGGTTACTAGACTGAGAGCAATTCAACTTATTTAAGTGTTTCGGAACAGTACAGTGTTGACCCAACCACGGCTAAGCAAGCAGGTCATTCCCACAAAGAGCCACACGTTTAACTTCTCTCTGTTAAATATGTGAACAGTTCTTCTATTTTTAAAGTCATCCGTCTTCCTGCTATTTTGTAAGTGAGCTGTGAGTTTTCTTTAACCCTGATTGCTGAAAGTTGCCCTTGCTCTCTCCAATGGGCTTGAAGTGTTGGAATGGGAGTCACGTCTGCCAGTGATCTACACGATGTGGGCTGTGAGTGAGATTATCATCAGGCACTAATCTGACCAGTGAGCTGCAATGTCACCAAATCAGACTTGAAGCACAGCACAAAAATGCATTTACTGTCACAGCAAAGTATAAATGTGACACCCACTTCCAGCTGGTTACAGTGGCTCATTGATAGGAATGATGCATACAGGTGTGAGATTAAGACATTTGGAGGGCGGGGGGGGTATTAAATAAGTGCAGTCTTGAGGCGCTAATATTGCCGGGGCGCTAATTTTAGGAGATTTTTAGCGGCAGCGACAGAAACATTGATTATTCAAACCCTGAGAGTAGAGAGGAGCATTAAGGAAAGCGTTCCACACTTCTCTTGGGGCACTAGGCCGGAAGCAATACTGAGATTCTGGCGCAAAAACACGGCATCATAAATGTTCAGAGAAGGATCGCTGCAAAACAGAAAAACTGAAAATAAATTACAAATCAACTACTTTAAATATCAGGCACCCCAAATAAAGTAATGAGAGTAAAATCACTAAAACTTACCTGGTACACTAATCCCTTTCATTCACGCCCCAGGTAGCTCTGCACGCATCGTTGGGATTGGGGTAATATAATATATTAGCATGGATAGAGGATTGGTTAACTAACAGAAAACAGAGAGTTGGGATAAATGGTTCATTCTCGGGTTGGCAACCAGTAACTAGTGGGGTGCCGCAGGGATCAGTGCTGGGACCCCAACTATTTACAATCTATATTAACGACTTGGAAGAAGGGACTGAGTGTAACGTAACCAAGTTTGCTGATGATACAAAGATGGGAGGAAAAGCAATGTGTGAGGAGGATACAAAAAATCTGCAAAAGGACATAGACAGGCTAAGTGAGTGGGCAAAAATTTGGCAGAATGGGTATAATGTTGGAAAGTGTGAGGTCATGCACTTTTGCCGAAAAAATTAAAGAGCAAGTTATTATTTAAATGGAGAAAGATTGCAAAGTGCTGCAGTACAGCGGGACCTGGGGGTTACTTGTGCATAAAACACAAAAGGATAGTATGCAGGTACAGGAAGTGATCAGGAAGGCCAATGGTATCTTGGCCTTTATTGCAAAGGGGATGGAGTATAAAAGCAGGGAAGTCTTGCTACAGTTATACAGGGTATTGGTGAGGCCACACCTGGAATACTGCGTGCAGTTTTGGTTTCCATATTTACAAAAGGATATACTTGCTTTGGAGGCAGTTCAGAGAAGGTTCACTCGGTTGATTCTGGGGATGAGGGGGTTGACTTATGAGGAAAGGTTGAGGAGGTTGGGCCTCTACTCATTGGAATTCAGAAGAATGAAAGGTGATCTTATCGAAACGTATAAGATTATGAGGGGACTTGACAAGGTGGATGCAGAGAGGATGTTTCCACTGATGGGGGAGACTAGAACTAGAGGGCATGATCTTAGAATAAGGGGCCGCCCATTTAAAAGTGAAATGAGAAGAAATTTCTTCTCTCAGAGGGTTGTAAATCTGTGGAATTCGCTGCCTCAGAGAGCTGTGGAAGCTGGGACATGAATAAAGTTAAGACAAGACAGGAGGATAAGGGGTTATGGGGAGCGGGCAGTAAAGTGGAGCTGAGTGCATGACCGGATCAGCCATGATCTTATTGAATGGAGCAGGCTCGAGGGGCCGTATGGCCTACTCCTGCTCCTGTTTCTTATGTTCTCTGCCGAGATTAGCACTGGGCATTAAGACAAGTGAAAACGTTGAAGTTGGCATCTGTGGCACGATCCGGGCATTCCACACTGGCGCAACATTCCTGGTCGCTAAGTATTCGTGACGCGGCTAAACCAAAATCAAGTTGTTAAGCGGCGTTATAGCGCTGCTTATGGGCGCAAACCTTTTAGTGCCCCTCGCAGGTGGTGCTAGGCTATTCAGTTTTTATCCAGAGCTGGCATCTTGTGACATGCTGGTTTTCACCCTGTCTGCTCCCTCGCAGGGTGCAGTAAGGATAGGGCTGCATGGTCACCCAGAAAATGGGCAGTATTTGCATCACTCTGGTCGTGCCCAAGTTCCACTGGCTTCTGGGGCTCAACTGCAATTACCTCCATGGCCTTGCCCCTCCTATCCCCAAGATTCCCTCCAACCTTATGCCCTTTGACCCCTCACCGAGTGGGCTTCTCATTCTCTATCCACTTCAAGCTTCTCTGCTTTATCTTCCTCCTTCTTTGCGTCCTAAAGTCCCTTCCATTTGGCCCAGAGTTCACCCTCTCCGACCCGTCTCTCACTTTGAGGAGCACCTGGGCTGTGCGCCCACCACCCTCGGCCATCGTAGCTTTGGCAGAATCTCGGTGGAAACTTCTTTACCTGTTTCCTCCAACCAAGTTCAGCAGCACAAGCCCCGAGCAGATCCGTGTGACTGAATCAAGGAACTGTTGGCTTGTGTGAAACACACTGGTTTCCGGTCAGGAAACCGCCTCCACCTGAAACAGCTGGTGCTGAAGGCAATGGTTTGGGATCAGGAGGCTGTTGGTTTGATGTATATGAGTTTCGGGTGAGCAGTACAACTCTGTTTCTGTCACACTGACCTTGCCTCACATTCTCCGATCAATGATTGACCCATTCGGGACTAGTCTGTATTACTGGTCTCAGTGAATCAGACTTTCCTTAACATCCAATCTTCTGATTGTACAATCTGTGAAATATCCCCTGGTAGATAGAAATGACAAACAATACCAGACAACAGCCTTGTCTGCAAGGATATCAGCAGTAAGGAATATATTTCTCAGCCATTAACCCATTGACATAGAAGTAGCAAAGGATTATGCTTCAAACACACATTGACTGAAGAGCCAACTAATTGAGTAGCCGATTGAGAAGCAATGGCTGCAGTACTGCTCTCAAGCCTTCTATAAAAGAACTTTATCAATGATACGAGGACCAACTTGCAGAGAATATGAAAGTTATACATCACCCGCTACGTCACCCGCAATATCTGGGCAATCCTGGGCTTCTGCTGGAAACTCACACTCAATTTGAGGTTGAAAAATTTAGCAAGTCAAAGTATTGATAATAATTACCATCCAGCATTGTAGAAAGGGATACGTCAAACTATATGTGTGTATTAATAATGTCGGCAGAGAGAGAGAGATGTCAGACAGAGACAACAACAATCTGTATTTATATAGCACCCCCTCTCTCTTTTTCTCTCTCTCTCTCGCTCTCACTTTCTCTCTCTCTCTCTCTCACTTTCTCTCTCTCTCTCACTTTCTCTCTCTCTCTCACTTTCTCTCTCTCTCTCTCCCCCCCCCCCCCCTCTCTCTTCTCTCTCTCTCTCTCTCTCTCTCTCTCTCTCTCTCTCTCACACCATCGGCCGTGCCTTCAGCTGCCTGGGCCCTAAGCTCTGGAACTCCCTTTCTAAACCACTCTGACTCTCTACCTCTCTCTCCTCATTTAAGATGCTCCTTAAACCTACCTCTTTGACCAATCTCTTTCTGGTCACTTGTCCTAATGTCTCCTTAGGTGGCTCGGTGACCAGTTATGTCTGACAACAAAGCGCTTTTGGACGTTTAACGCCATTACATGTGCTATATAAATGGGAGTTGTTGCTGTTCTGATGGGACTCTGTTATTTCCAGGGACAGGATGTAGTTTAACTTGTTCAAGTACCATACAAATGTTATTACCGATATTCCTTCACCTTTCCTCCCTCTGCCTCTGCACCAATCAGCTTCTCATTCTCGGTGATTTCAACCTCCATCTCAATTCATCACGCTCTCTCTCCTTGGAGTTCAATGACCTCCTGCCGTCCCTTAATCTCTCCCTTCGTGTAAACTCCCCAAACCATATTCACAGCCACCCCCTCGACCATGCCATCTCTCATGGCCTCGCTACTCCCATCATGTCAATCCCAGATGAGCCCATCTCTGACCACTTCCTCGTATCGCTCTCCTCCCATATCCCCCCCCCCCTCCCCACCAACCCCACCTCCTGTGTCCTCCCCTGGAAACAACTCTCTCCTGACTTTCTTGTAACTTCACTTACGGAATCCCAACTGTCCAGCCTTTGGTCCTCCATCACCAGGAGATCTCTGCAGCTACCGATCTGCTCAATCACACCCACACCACCACCTTTGATGCCCCAGTCCCTGTTAAAACCATTGCTCTCTCTCACCCTGGCCATTCCCCCTGGGATGGCCCTGATCTTCGCTCCTTTAAGTCCAAGGGACGCAGACTTGAACGGATATGGCGGACACGGGTTTGGCCATTCACCGCCAGACATCACTCGTCTCCACCCTTGCCTCAGCTCATCCGCTGCTGAAACCCTCATCCATGCCTTTGTTACCTCCAGACTTCACTATTCCAATGCAGTCCTGGCTGGCCTCCCACATTCTACCCTACCTAGACTAGATGTTATCCAAAACTCGGCAGCTCATGTCCTAACTCGCACCAAGTCCCGCTCACCCATCACCCATGCTCGCTGACCTACATTGGTTCCCGATTTAGCAACACCTCGATTTCAAAATTCTCATCCTTGTTATCAAATCCCTCCATGGCTTCACCCCTCCCTATTTCTATAATTTCCTCCAGCCCCACAACCACCCAAAATGTCTGCGCTCCTCTAATTCTGCCCTCCTGAGCATCCCTGATTATAATCGCTCCACCATTGGTGGCCATGCCTTCAGTTGCCTGGGCCCCAAGCTCTGGAATTCCCTCCCTAAACCTCTCCGTCCCTGAGAGAGGGGACTGAAAGACACCAATCAGTGTAGAGATATCTCCCTGAGAGAGAGGGACTGAGAGACACCAGTCAGTGTAGAGATATCTCCCTGAGAGAGAGGGACTGAGAGACATCAGTCAGTGTACAGATATCTCCCTGAGAGAGAGGGACTGAGAGACACCAGTCAGTGTAGAGATATCTCGCTGTTGTCATTTGAAGCATGCAGGCAGTGGAAAGATTAGCAATGAGATCTAGATCGAATTTTACATTTTGTTGAGATTAATTCTGGTTTGATCCTGTTGAAAGTTTGCTTTGCTATGTATTTATTGTGGCTATTTCAGGGTAGGCAACGTATCCAGACTTCCGATTAGTAATTAAATTGCAAAATACGACTACAGCAAATAAAATGCCTTTTTGATGTTGAGTGAATGTAGGACACTTGCTGCGATCCCGGAATGAATTATGGGTATCTGTTCCGTCTACACCCCCATCAGACTGCATTGCAACAGAACATTAAGTGTTCAGAAATCCAGACTGTACAAAACAGAACCAGATGTTTTATACTGAGACTCTGATCTACTGCCAACTCTGACCTTGTGTGTACCCTGGAGATCATTTCCAACAGTTCCTCTTGATGCATGCACTTTCAGTATTGAAGCTCAACACGCAGCAAGACCTGGACGACATTCAGACTTGGGCTGATAAGTGGCAAGTAACATTCGCGCTGTAAGTGCCAGGCAATGACCATCTCCAACAAGCGAGAGTCTAACCACAGCACCTTGACATTCAGCGGCATTCCCATCACCAAATCCCCCACCATCAACATCCTGGGGGTCACCATTGACCAGAACTTAACTGGATCAGCCACATAAATACTGTGGCAACAAGAGCAGGTCAGAAGCTGGGTATTCTGCGGCAAGTGTCTCACCTCCTGACTCCCCAAAGCCTTTCCACCATCTACAAGGCACAAGTCAGGAGTGTGATGGAATACTCTCCACTTGCCTGGATAAGTGCAGCTCCAACAACACTCGAGAAGCTCGAAGCTTGATCGGCTCCCCATCCACCACCTTCAACACTCACTCCCTCCACCACCGGCGCACCGTGGCTGCAGTGTGCACCATCTACAAGATGCACTGCAGCAACTCGCCAAGGCTTCTTTGGCAGCACCTCCCAAACCCGCGACCTCTACCACCGAGAAGGACAAGGGCAGCAGGTCCATGGGAACACCACCACCTCCATGTTCCCCTCCCAGTCACACACCATCCTGACTTGGAAATATATCGGCCATTCTTCATCTTCGCTGGATCAAAATCCTGGAACTCCCTCCCTAACAGCACTGTGGGAGCACCTTCACCACACGGACTGCAGCGGTTCAAGAAGGCGGCTCACCACCACCTTCTCAAGGGGCAATTAGGGATGGGCAATAAATGCCAGCCTTGCCAGCGATGTCCACATCCCAGGAACAAATGAAAAAAATCATTTTTTGTTGTGAGCAAAGATTGTGTCGGTGTGCAGGGCACATGACAAATCAAGGGCTCTGATTGTGAAAAGGCGGTTTAAAAATTTTTCAGTTACCTGTGCCACCAAAGGTACCCGAGCAAACCTCTGATGCTGATATTTGCCTCCTCCTTGTCTTTGTTACACCTGTTCAGTTTCTGGGGTCACTCAGTTGCCCCTAACAGCACCTGGAGGTCATGGGGGATAATGAGAAACTCCCAGTTTTAATAAGATGCAGATTCTCTTAGGCATGAGAATGGAGATGGGTGCAATAAAAATGATTTAATTACTTCTGGGACGTTGAGGCTTCAGCATCATGGAATTCTGCGGCTGGGGAGAGGCCATTTAGCCCAGCTCCTCATCCAACACGTGCTCCATCCCATTGCTCTGCTTGTTTCAAAGTTGGGCTTCTGGTTCCGACCAGGGATTCTGTGTCTGAACACTGCTCAGCTTAGAAATGTTTCTCCCAGATTTTAAATTTATGTCCTGTAGTTAGCAATTTTCCAGCCAGTGGAAAGAGTTTCTCATTATTTAGCTTCTCTAAACCTGCTAATTCTGAGCATCTCGATCACCTCTTAACCTTCTCTATTCTAGTAAAGAGAGCCCAGTTTCTCCTCCTGTGTAAAGGTTCAAATCGCTGGGATTACTTCAGTGAATCCTTTCTCCTTGACATTTACATCTTTCTTAAAGTGGGATGACTAAAACTAGGCAACACATTTTGACTATGGACAAGTTAGCTACTCTGTTCCCCAATTTATAACATTGAGGGTTCTGTACTTGTTACAGCTTTATCAATTTGATCTCCCACTTTTAAAGATTTCTGTTTATCAATCGCTAGATCTTTCTGCTCCTCTACTCTTAACTTTTCCCATTTGCAGTTCTTCTCATCCTTCCTTCCAAATTATATCGCCTCACATTTCTCTGCATTATATTCCATCTGACATCTACTACCCTGTCTATGTTCTCCTGAATTCACTTAATCGTCTTCATTTACCATGCATCCTAACTTTGTGCCATCTGCAAATTTTAAATTATGCCCTGTACACAAGCTGAGATAGTCCCAACACTGCTTACATTCCTCTGGTCCAAAATACACCCATTAATGACTGGGCTCAGTTTCCCAGCCTTTACTAGCTTTCGCTCCAGTTTGCCGTATTCTCTTTATGCTCACTGTTTCCTAGATCTCCCTAACCCTTGCATCACCTCCTGCTCCCACTGCATTTCCTCCAATTAGACTCATCCATTGGGCTAAAAACATCCTGCTCCAGGTTCAGTTCTGGGCACTGCCGACCTGGGCACCTCCACTTTCCACTGATTATTTATTTCCCATTCTATCTTTGTGTAATTAAAACCATCCATTATTATGACTCTGTTGATTTTACATTGTTCCCTAATTTGTCTCGATCTTTCTTCTTCTGGCCATTGTTTGGTGTTTGCAACACACTCCCAGCAGAGTAACTTCTTATTCCTTATCTCTAATTAAATGGATTTGCCGTTTTCACTGTTGCTTATATCATCTTTATGCTGGAATGGTGTCATCTTTAATTAACACTCGTAACTTTCTCCCTCCTGAATCGTTTGGAAGCAATAATTTTCGATTCTGTCTTGCCGAAACCAACATTCCTGTTAATTCTATCACACTCCCACACCAGTTTGTGCCTTGAGCTCACCAATTTTATTCAGTTTTTGTACATTTTACATCGAAAGAACTCAAATCTACATCTGTCTGTTTAGCAATCTTACTCTTTTAAAATTCCTCACTCTGCTCAATTTTTGCTTTTATCTATCCAAGGGATATCAAAATTAAAATTCTATGAGGAGAAAGAGTGTGGTCAGGAGTGACGTAAGCCCCTTCAAAACGGATAATGGTGATATTGTAAATGAAAATAAGGAAATGGCGGACACATTGAGTCATGACTTTGCGTCAATATTTACAGTGGACGGAGAGGATAGAATGCTGGAAATCCCATCGAAACTAATATTGAATCAGGGAAGGGGACTCATCAACATTTATGTAAGCAAATTAACAAGAATGAAGAAAATAATGGCACTAACGAGTGACAAATCCTTGGGACCAGACGGTTTCTATCCCTGGGTTTTAGCCGGCTCGAGGGGCTAAATGGCCTGTTCCTACATTCCTAACCCCTTTTACTTTTGTTTTCTCCTTCCTCCTCATGTATTTTCCCTCCTCTTTCATTGAATCATAGAAATTTACAGCATGGAAGGAGGCCATTTCGGCCCATCGTGTCCGTGCCGGCTGACAAAGACCTACCCAGCCTAATCCCACTTTCCAGCTCTCGGTCCGTAGCCTTGTAGGTTCCGGCACGTTAAGTGCACATCCAAGTACTGTTTAAATGTGGTGAGGGTTTCTGCCTCTACCACCCTTTCAGGCTGTGAGTTCCAGACCCCCACCCTTTGGGTGAAGAAATTTCCCCTCAAATCCTCTCTAAACCTTCTACCAATTACTTTAAATCTATGCCTCCTGGTTGTTGACCCTTCTGCTAAGGGAAACAGGTCCTTCCTATCCACTCTATCCAGGCCTCTCATAATTTTATACACCTCAATAAGGACTCCACTCAGCCTCCTCTGTTCCAAGGAAAACAACCCCAGCCTATCCAATCTTTCCTCATAGCTAAAATTCTCCAGTCCAGCCAACATATTCATAAATCTCCTCTGTTTGCACTTTGGCAGAAAAAAATCAAAGAGCAAGTTATTATTTAAATGGAGAAAGATTGCAAAGTGCTGCAGTACAGTGGGACCTGGGGGTACTTGTGCATGAAACACAAAAGGATAGTATGCAGGTATAGCAAGTGATCAGGAAGGCAAATGGAATATTGGCCTTTATTGCAAAGGGGATGGAGTATAAAAGCAGGGAAGTCTTGCAACGTTATATAGGGTATTGGTGAGGCCACACCTGGAATACTGCGTGCAGTTTTGGTTTCCATATTTAGGAAAGGATATACTTGCTTTGGAGGCAGTTCAGAGAAGGTTCACTAGGTTGATTCCGGATATGACGGGGTTGACTGATGAGGAAAGGTTGAGTAGGTTGGGCCTCTACTCATTGGAATTCAGAAGAATGAGAGGTGATCTTATCGAAACGTATAAGATTATGAGGGGGCTTGACAAGGTGGATGCAGAGAAGATGTTTCCACTGATGGGGGAGACTAGAACTAGAGGGCATGATATTAGAAATAGGGGCCGCCCATTTAAAACTGAAATGAGGAGAAATGTCTTCTCTCAGAGGGTTGTGGATCTGTGGAATTCGCTGCCTCAGAGAGCTGTGGAAGCTGGGACATTGAATAAATTTAAGACAGAAATAGACAGTTTCTTAAATGCTGAGGGAATAAGGGGTTATGGGGAGCAGGCAGGGAAGTGGAGCTGAGTCCATGATTGGATCAGCCATGATCGTATTAAATGGCAGAGCAGGCTCGAGGGACCATATGGCCTACTCCTGCTCCGATTTCTTATGTTCTTATGTGCCCTCCCTAGTGCAATCACATCTTTCCTGTAATGTGGTGACCAGAACTGCACGCAGTACTCTAGCTGTGGCCTAACCAGTGTTTTATTCAGTTCAAGCATAACCTCCCCTGCTCTTGTATTCTATGCCTCGGCCAATAAAGGTAAGTATTCCATATGCCGTCTTAACCACCTTATCTACCTGGCCTGCTACCTTCAGGGATCTGTGGACCTGCACTCCCAGGTTTCTTTGTTCCTCTACAATTCTCAGTGCCCTACCATTTAATGTGTATTCCCTTGCCTTGTTGGCTCTCCCCAAATGCATGACCTCACACTTCTCCGGATTAAATTCCATTTGCAACTGTTCAACCCACCTGACCATTCATCGATATTTTCCTGCAGTCCGCAGCTTTCTTCTTCATTATCAACCACACGGCCGATTTTAGTATCATCTGCAAACTTCTTAATCATACACCCTACATTTAAGTCTAAATCATTGATATATACCACAAAAAGCAAGGGACCCAGTACTGAGCCCTGTGGAACCCCACTGGAAACAGCCATCCAGTCACAAAAACATTACCCTGTGCTTCCTGCCTCCGAACCAATTTTGGATCCAACTTGCCACTTTGCCCTGGATCCCATGGGCTTTTACTTTTGTGACCAGTCTGCCATGTGGGACTTTATCAAAAGTCTTGCTCAAATCCACATACACTACATCGTACACACTGCCCTCATCGACCCTCCTTGTTACTTCCTCAAAAAATTCAATTGAGTTAGTCAGACATGACCTTCACTTAACAAATCCATGCTGACTGTCCTTGATTGATCCGTGTCGTTCTAAATGAAGATTTATCCTGTCCCTCAGAATTTTTTCCAATCATTTTCCCACCACCAAGGTTAGACTGACTGGCCTGTAATTACTCGGTCTATCCCTTTCTCCCTTTTTAAACAAAGTTACATTAGCAGTCCTCCAGTCCTCCGGCACCACAGCTGTAGCCAGAGAGGGCTGAAAAATGATGGTCAGAGCCTCTGCTATTTCCTCTTTTGCTTCTCTTTACAGCCTGGGATACATTTCATCTGGGCCTGGGGATTTATCCACTTTCAAAGCTGTTAATCCCCTTAACACTTCCCCTCTCACTATATTATTTTAGTCATAAGGAGAAGCAAGGAGACCTAGGTATGGACCAGAGGGTATGGCTGAGGTACTAAATGAGTACTTTGCATCTGTTTTTACTAAGGAAGAAGATGCTGCCAAAGTCATATTGAATGAGGAGGTAGTTGAGATACTGGATTGGATAAGAATTGATAAAGACGAGGTATTAGAAAGGCTGGCTGTACTTAAGCATCCAGGACTGGATGGGACATACCTCAGATGCTGAGGGAGGTAGAGGTGGAAATCGCTGAGGTATTGGCCGTAATCTTCCAATATTCCTGAGAAACAGGGCTGGTGCCAGAGGGCTGGAGAATTGCAAATGTTACACCATTGTTCAAAAATAGGTGTAAGGAATACCCAGCAACTACCTGAGATGAGGGGGTTGACGTAGGATGAAGGTTGAGCAAGTTGGGCCGATACTCATTGGAGTTAAGAAGATTGAGAGGTGATCATATTGAAACGTATAAGATTCTGTGGGGGCTCGACAAGATAGATGCAGAGAGGATGTTTCCCCTCATGGGGGAATCTAGAACTAGGGGGCATAGTTTCGGATGTTAACAGATATGATGTCTCGGAGCGGGTGCAGGACATTCTGAAAAGGGAGGGTGAACAGCCAGTTGTCGTTGTACACATAGGTACCAACGATATAGGTAAAAAAACGGGATGAGGTCCTACGAGACGAATTTAGGGAGCTAGGAGCTAAATTTAAAAAGTAGGACCTCAAAGTAGTAATCTCAGGAGTGCCACGTGCTAGTCAGAGTAGGAATCGCAGGATAGCTCAGATGAATACGTGGCTTGAGCAGTGGTGCAGAAAGGAGGGATTCAAATTCCTGGGGCATTGGAACCGGTTCTGGGGGAAGTGGGACCAGTACAAACTGGACGTCTACACCTGGGCAGGACCGGAACCAATGTCCTAGGGGGAGTGTTTGCTAGTGCTGTTGGGGAGGAGTTAAACTAATATGGCAGTGGGATGGGAACTGAAACAGGAAGGCAGAGGGAAATAAAAGGGAGACAAAAGCAAAAGATAGAAAGGAGAATAGTAGAAGTGGAGGGCAGAAAATCCCAAGGCAAAAAACAAAAAGGGCCACATTACAGCAAAATTCTAAAG
Source organism: Pristiophorus japonicus (assembly GCF_044704955.1). Lineage (NCBI taxonomy): Eukaryota > Metazoa > Chordata > Chondrichthyes > Pristiophoridae > Pristiophorus > Pristiophorus japonicus. The sequence continues at coordinate 619,831 of NC_091998.1, read as the reverse complement.
GGACAAGGTGTGTAAAAAAGACAAGTCTTAATGCATGGAGTATCCGTAATAAGGTGGATGAATTAACTGTGCAAATAGATGTTAACAGATATGATGTGATTGGGATTACGGAGACGTGGCTCCAGGATGATCAGGGCTGGGAACTCAACATCCAAGGGTATTCAACATTCAGGAAGGATAGAATAAAAGGAAAAGGAGGTGGGGTAGCATTGCTGGTTAAAGAGGAGATTAATGCAATAGTTAGGAAGGACATTAGCTTGGATGATGTGGAATCTATATGGGTAGAGCTGCAGAACACCAAAGGGAAAAAAACGTTAGTGGGAGTTGTGTACAGACCTCCAAACAGTAGTAGTGATGTTGGGGAGGGCATCAAACAGGAAATTAGGGGTGCATGCAATAAAGGTGCAGCAGTTATCATGGGTGACTTTAATATGCATATAGATTGGGCTAACCAAACTGGAAGCAATACGGTGGAGGAGGATTTCCTGGAGTGCATAAGGGATGGTTTTCTAGACCAATATGTCGAGGAACCAACTAGAGAGCTGGCCATCCTAGACTGGGTGTTGTGTAATGAGAGAGGATTAATTAGCAATCTCGTTGTGTGAGGCCCCTTGGGGAAGAGTGACCATAATATGGTGGAATTCTACATTAGGATGGAGAATGAAACAGTTAATTCAGAGACCATGGTCCAGAACTTAAAGAAGGGTAACTTTGAAGATATGAGGTGTGAATTGGCTAGGATAGATTGGTGAATGATACTTAAGGGGTTGACAGTGGATGGGTAATGGCAGACATTTAGAGACCGCATGGAGGAACTACAACAATTGTACATCCCTGTCTGGCATAAAAATAAAAAAGGGAAGGTGGCTCAACCGTGGCTATCAAGGGAAATCAGGGATAGTAATAAAGCCAAGGAAGTGGCATACAAATTGGCCAGAAATGGCACTCGGGGACTGGGAGAAAGTTAGAACTCAGCAGAGGAGGACAAAGGGTTTGATTAGGGCAGGGAAAATAGAGTACGAGAGGAAGATTGCAGGGAACATTAAGACGGACTGCAAAAGCTTCTATAGATATGTAAAGAGAAAAAGGTTAGTAAAGACAAACGTAGGTCCCCTGCAGTCAGAATCAGGGGAAGTCATAATGGGGAACAAAGAAATGGCAGACCAATTGAACAAGTACTTTGGTTCAGTATTCACTAAGGAGGACACAAACAACCTGCCGGATATAAAAGGGGTCAGAGGGTCTAGTAAGAAGGAGGAACTGAGGGAAATCCTTATTAGTCGGGAAATTGTGTTGGGGAAATTGATGGGATTGAAGGCCGATAAATCCCCAGGGCCTGATGGACTGCATCCCAGAGTACTTAAGGAGGTTGCCTTGGAAATAGCGGATGCATTGACAGTCATTTTCCAACATTCCATAGACTCTGCATCAGTTCCTATGGAGTGGAGGGTAGCCAATGTAACCCCACTTTTTAAAAAAGGAGGGAGAGAGAAAACAGGGAATTATAGACCGGTCAGCCTGACATCGGTAGTGGGTAAAATGATGGAATCAATTATTAAGGATGTCATTGCAGCGCATTTGGAAAGAGCTGACATGATAGGTCCAAGTCAGCATGGATTTGTGAAAGGGAAATTATGCTTGACAAATCTTCTGGAATTTTTTGAGGATTTTTCCAGTAGAGTGGACAAGGTAGAATCAGTTGCTGTGGTGTATTTGGACTTTCAGAAGGCTTTCGACAAGGTCCCACACAAGAGATTAATGTGCAAAGTTAAAGCACATGGGATTGGGGGTAATGTGCTCACATGGATTGAGAACTGGTTGTCAGATAGGAAGCAAAGAGTAGGAGTAAATGGGTACTTTTCAGAATGGCAGGCAATGACTAGTGGGGTACCGCAAGGTTCTATGCTGGGGCCCCAGCTGTTTACATTGTACATTAATGATTTAGACGAGGGGATTAAATGTCGTATCTCCAAATTTGCGGATGACATTAAGCTGGGTGGCAGTGTGAGCTGTGAGGAGGATGCTATGAGGCTGCAGAGTGACTTGGATAGGTTAGATGAGTGGGCAAATGCATGGCAGATGAAGTATAATGTGGATAAATGTGAGGTTATCCACTTTGGTGGTAAAAACAGAGAGACAGACTATTATCTGAATGGTGACAGATTAGGAAAAGGGGAGGTGCAACAAGACCTGGGTGTCATGGTACATCAGTCATTGAAGGTTAGCATGCAGGTACAGCAGGCGGTTAAGAAAGCAAATGGCATGTTGGCCTTCATAGCGAGGGGATTTAAGTACAGGGGCAGGGAGGTGTTGCTACAGTTGTACAGGGCATTGGTGAGGCCACACCTGGAGTATTGTGTACAGTTTTGGTCTCCTAACTTGAGGAAGGACATTCTTGCTCTTGAGGGAATGCAGCGAAGATTCACCAGACTAATTCCCGGTATGGTGGGACTGACATATCAAGAAAGACTGGATCAACTGGGCTTGTATTCACTGGAGTTCAGAAGAATGAGAGGGGATCTCATAGAAACGTTTAAAATTCTGACGGGTTTAGACAGGTTAGATGCAGGAAGAATGTTCCCAATGTTGGGGAAGTCCAGAACCAGGGGTCACAGTCTAAGGATAAGGGGTAAGCCATTTAGGACCGAGATGAGGAGAAACTTCTTTACCCGGAGAGTGGTGAACCTGTGGAATTCTCTACCACAGGAAGTTGTTGAGGCCAATTCGCTAAATATATTCAAAAAGGAGTTAGATGTAGTCCTTACTACTAGGGGGATCAAGGAGTATGGTGAGAAAGCAGGGATGGGGTACTGAAGTTGCATGTTCAGCCATGAACTCATTGAATGGCGGTGCAGGCTCGAAGGGCCGAATGGCCTACCCCTGCACTTATTTTCTATGTTTCTATCAGGGGTCGCTCATTTAAAACAAAAATGAGGAGGAATTTCTTCTCTGAGGGTCGTGAATCTGTGGAATTCTCTGCCCCAGAGAGCTGTGGAAGCTCGGTCTTTGAATATATTTAAGGCGGAGATAGACAGATTTTTGAATGATAAGCGAGTCAAGGGTTATGGGGAGAGGGCAGAGAAGTGGAGTTGAGGCCAGGATCGGATCAGCCATAATCGTATTGAATGGCGGAGCAGGCTCGAGGGGCCAAATGGCCGACTCCTGCTCCTATTTCTTATATTCTTATGTTCTTGCAGGCCGGTCATTTTAACCTTGGGAGTGGGGAAGCTTTTAGAAACGATAATCCGGGACAAAATTAACAGTCACTTGGACAAGTGTGGATTAATTAAGGAAAGCCAGCTCGGATTTGTTAAAAGCAAATCATGTTTAACCAACTTGATCGAATTTTTTGATGAGGGAACAGAGAGGGTTGATGAGGGTAATGCAGTTGACGTGGTGTACATGGATTTCCAAAAGGCATTTGACAAAGTGCCACATAATAGGCTTGCAGCAAAGTTGAAGCCCATGGAATAAAAGGGACAGAGGCAGCATGGATACGGGATTGGCTCAGTGACAGGAGACAGAGAGTAGTGGGGAAGGGTTGTTTCTGGGACTGGGGGAAGGTATACAATGGTGTTCCCCAGGGGTCGGAACTGGGACCACTGCTTTTCCTGATATATATTAATGACTTGGACTTGGGTGTACAGGGCACTATTTCAACTTTTGCAGATGACACAAAACTTGGAAGTATAGTGAACAGTGAGGAGGAGAGGGATAGACTTCAGGAAGACACAGACAGGCTGGTGGGATGGGCGGGCACGGGGCAGATGGAATTTAACGCAGAAAAGTGTGAAGTGATACATTTTGATAGGAAGAACGAGGAGAGACAATATAAACTAAAGGGTGCAATCCTAAAGGGGGGGCATGAACAGAGAGACCTGGGGTATATGGGCACAAATCACTGAAGGGGACAGGGCAGGTTGAGAAAGCGGTTAAAAAAAAAATCTTCAGGGATCCTGGGCTTCATAAATAGAGGCACAGAGTACAAAAGCAAGGGAGTTTTGATGAACCTGTATAAAACACTGGTTCGGCCTCAACTTTATGAAGGATGTGAAGGCCTTAGAGAGGGAGCAGAAAAGATTTACGAGAATGGTTCCAGGGATGAGGGACTTCAGTGAAGTGGATAGACTGGAGAGGCTGGGGTGGTTCTCCTTGGAGCAGAGAAGGTTGAGAGGAGATTTGATCGAGGTGTTCAAAATCATGAGGGGTCTGGACAGAGTAGATAGAGAGAGAAACTGTTCCCATTGGTGGAAGGGTCGGGAACCAGAGGACACAGATTTAAGGCGATTGGGAGAAGAACCAAAGGTGACATGAGGAAAAAAATTTTTTACGCAGCGAGTGGTTAGGATCTGGAACGCGCTGCCTGAGAGGGTGGTGGAGGCAGACTCAATCGTGGCTTTCAAAAGGGCGGGGGAGGGGGACTGGCTGAGAGCCGGCAAGGGCTCGACGGGCCGAATGGCCTCCTTCCTTGCTGTAACCGTTCAATGGTCCTATGTGAAGGCTTTCGACAGAGTGCATAAAAGAGTTATGGAGATAGTGGAGAACCAGTGATTGAGCGAGAATGAGGAACTGAAAGAAATTAGTATTAGTAAAAAAAATAGTACTGGAGAAATGAATGAGACTGAAAGCCAATAAATCCTCTGGACCCAATGGCCGACATCCCAGGGTTTTAAAAGATGTGGCTATAGAGGGAGTGGATGTATTGGTTGTCATCTTCCAAAATTCCATAGATTCGAGAATGGTTCCCGTGGATTGGAAGGTAGCTAATGTAACCCCGCTGTTTAAGAAAGGAGGGAGAGAGAAAACAGGGAACTACAGACCAGTTAGCCTGACATCAGTCGTAGGGAAAATGCGAGAATCTATTATTAAGGACGTGGTAACAGGGCACTGAGCAAATAATAATCGGATTGGGCAGAGTCAACACGGATTTATGAAAGGGAAATCATGTTTAACAAATCTGTTAAGAGTTTTTTAAGGTTGTAACTAGCAGAATAGATAAGGGGGAACCAGTGGATGTGGTGTATTTGGATTTTCAGAAGGCATTCGATAAGGTGCGACACAAGAGGTTATTAACCAACATTAGGGCTCATGGGATTTTGGGTAATATACTAGCATGGATTGAGGATTAGTTGATGAACAGAAAACACAGAGTAGGAATAAACGGGTTATTTTCGGGTTGGCAAGCTGTAACTAGTGGGGTGCCATAAGGTTCTGTGCTGGGGCCCCAGCTATTCACAATCTATATCAATGATTTGGATGAGGGGACCAAATGTAATATATCCAAGTTTGCTGATGATACAAAGCTAGGTGGATTAAGAGAGCAAATTGTATGTTGGCCTTTATTACAAGAAGATTTGAGTATAAGAGTAAAGACGTCTTACTGCAATTATATCGGGCCCTGGTGAGACCACACCTGGAGTATTGTGTACAGTTTTGGTCTCCTTACCTAAGGAAGGATATACTTGCCATAGAGGGAGTGCAACGAAGGTTCACCAGACTGATTCCTGCGATGGGGGAATTGTCCTACGAGGAGAGATTGAGTAGACTAGGCCGATATTCTCTAGAGTTTAGAAGAATGAGAGGTGATCTCATTGAAACACAAGATTCTTACAGGGCTTGACAGGGTAGATGCAGGGAGGGTGTTTCCCCCGGGCTGGAGAGTCTAGAACCAGGGGTCATAGTCTCAGAATAAGGGGTCGGCCATTTAGGACTGAGATGAGGAGAAACTACTTCACTCAGAGGGTGGTGAATCTTTGGAATTCTCTGCCCCAGAGGGCTGTGGAGGCTCAGTCGTTGAGTATATTCAAGACAGAGACCGATAGACTTTTGGATATTAAGGGAATCAAGGGATATGGGGATAGTGCAGGAAAGTGGAGTTGAGGTCGAAGATCAGCCATGATCTTATTGAATGGCGGAGCAGGCTCGAGGGGCCGAATGGCCTACTCCTGCTCCTAATTCTTCAGTTCTGGAGGAGGTGTAAATGGGAATAGCAGAATTATTACCAACAGCTGCTGTCCAAAAAAATACGGGCAGAGTTTACGATCTGAAATTGTTGAACCCGATGTCGAGTCCAGAAGGCTGTAAAATGGCTAACCGAAAGGTGAGCTGCTGTTCCTCGAGCTTTCGTTGAGCTTCATTGGAACAGTGTCGGAGGTCGAGGACAGAGTAGGAGTATGGCGGAGAATTAAAGAGACAGATGACCGGAAGTTCTGGGTCACACTTGTGGACTGAACGGAGGTGTTCCACAAAGCAGGCACCCAGTCTAATGTGCAACGGCGATGTGCTTAAAATGGCCCATCCCTAACTGCCCCTTGAGAAGGTGGTGGTGAGCCCCCTTCTTGAACCGCTGCAGTCTGTGTGGTGAAGGTGCTCCCACAGTGCTGTTAGGGAGGGAGTTCCAGGATTGTGACCCAGCGACGATGAAGGAACGGCCGATATATTTCCCAGTCAGGATGGTGTGTGACTTGGAGGGGAACGTGGAGGTGGTGGTGTTCCCATGCACCTGCTGCCCTTGTCCTTCTAGGTGGTAGAGGTCGCGGGTTTGGGAGATGCTGCCGAAGAAGCCTTGGCGAGTTGCTGCAGTGCATCTTGTAGATGGTGGACACTGCAGCCAGAGGGTGCCGGTGGTGGAGGGAGTGAATGGTGCACACTGCAGCCAGGGGGCGCCAGTGGTGGAGGGAGTGAATGGTGCACACTGCAACCAGGGGGCGCCGGTGGTGAAGGGAGTGAATGGTGGACACTGCAGCCAGGGGGCGCCGGTGGTGGAGGGAGTGAATGGTGCACACTGCAGCCAGGGGGCGCCGGTGGTGGAGGGAGTGAATGGTGCACACTGCAGCCTGGGGGCGCCGTTGGTGGAGGGAGTGAATGGTGGACACTGCAGCCAGGGGGCGCCGGTGGTGGAGGGAGTGAATGGTGCACACTGCAGCCAGGGGGCGCCGGTGGTGGAGGGAGTGAATGGTACACACTGCAGCCAGGGGGTGCCGGTGGTGGAGGGAGTGAGTGGTACACACTGCAGCCAGGGGACGCCGGTGGTGGAGGGAGTGAGTGGTACACACTGCAGCCAGGGGGCGCCGGTGGTGGAGGGAGTGAGTGGTACACACTGCAGCCAGGGGGCGCCGGTGGTGGAGGGAGTGAGTGGTACACACTGCAGCCAGGGGGCGCCGGTGGTGGAGGGAGTGAATGGTACACACTCCCTCGTCTCAGCAAGATGTGTAATGTCACTATGACTATGGCTTTGCTGAGAGGACGAGAAGCCTTTTTCTAACCGGTGTAATACTGGGAAAGGGTTTATCAGAGCTGAGGGACGTTGCTGTTGATTTTAAGGCAAATATATTATTGTCTAAAGAAATGTGTTTGGCCGACGGTATTTAATAGCCCCAATTGCAATGCACTAATGAAGCTGATAGCTACATCATGGTCTTGCTATTCTTGTCTCAAAAGGTTCTAACAAACAACAGCTCACCTCATTCACAGAGAACAATACATTCCACGATCTGCTGCCACTGGTCTGCACCAGCCACTGGGCACTTAGTGAGTGGCCTGAATTGTTGATATGTCTCGAGACACTCGGTTGGTCATCTTTGGCTTTGTGCTTCAATGACCCTTCACAGCGACTGCTGTGTCATTTCTATTCTGACGGTGTGCAGGCTCGCTGAGCTCCCTGGGGAAAGGTTGCTTTCTGTCTCAGTACTTTGTAAGTCTCAGTTCTCGGTGTCTGATCCACAGCCATCGTATTGTTTGCCCATACAGTGAGCTGAAATGGAATGACACCATCAGCCCTGCATCGTCTGATTCTGTCTCCGATGAAAGTAATGGTGCATTTTTCTTGTTTCTGACAGGACAGAGACTGGTGGGAGGAATTGTGCAAGCTAGCTTCAGATCACCAGATTCCTCTTTCCAATATGCATTTTTTCAATTAATAAGCACACAATATATTCTAGTCACCAGAGATAAGTGGAGATTAAAAAAAACAGGGATTTATTGGAGCAGTTAGGGAAATCTGAACTGAATTATTCTGATTTTAAAGATTAAATTTAAACCCCCAAGGATGGCTGGGTTAGTGGCGGGGGGGAGGGGGGATTAAAATATCAAATATGGGAAACTCAACCCCACCCCACGCCTGCCTGGAGTGCTTGGCTTATATACCCAAGGAAGGAGACACTTGCCTTGCAGGCAGTGCAACAAAGGTTCACTAGATTGATGACTGGGATGAGAGGGCTGCTCTATGAGGAGAGACTGAGTAGATTGGGCCCATGCTCTCGAGTTTAGAAGAATGAGGTGATCTCATTGAAACATATATGATTCTGAGGGGGCTTGACAGGGTAGATGCAGGGAGGATGTTTCCCCCGGGCTGGAGAGTCTAGAACCAGGGGTCACAGTCTCAGGATAAGGGGTCAGCCATTTAGCACTGAGATGAGGAGAAATTTCTTCACTCAGAGGGTGGTGAATCTTTGGAATTCTCTGCCCCAGAGGGCTGTGGAGGTTCAGTCGTTGAGTATATTCAAGACTGTGATCGCTAGATGTTTGCACTCGAGGGGAATTAAGGGATATGGGGAGCGGGCAGGAAAATGAAGCTGAGTCCATGATCAGATCAGCCATGATCTCATTGAATGGTGGAGCAGGCTCGAGGGGCCGAATGGCCGACTCCTGCTCCTAATTCTTATGTTCTTATGGCCATGCCCCTCAATGCTTTCTCTTTCTAGAAACACATCTAATTGTCTCTTGAGCCCACTTATGGTGCCCTCCCATGGTAACTTTTCCATTAGCTCTGTCTCTCTTTTGGTTAAAAAGTTCCACCCAACGTACCTTCTTCCTCCAAAGATTCTAGTTTTAATTTGTGTCTCCTGGTATTTGAACCCATGTAGGATGATGGTTTTGTCCCGGATTAATTTGTAGCAGGCAAGAACAACTCGTTAACACTATCGGCTACGTCTCAGAGATTCACACTGCAAAATAATGACAAGACTCCAATAAGTATAGTTCCCACTGAGCACTGACCAACCCGTCATCAATGTTACACCCATCTGTCTGTCCCTTGTGCTGTGAGGCCAAGTTATAGTTACCAGTTCCTCGGTTTCCTGCATGCTGACGATCATCCCAGTGGTCCGCTGACGTGTCGTGATGCGTGTCTTCTGGTGACTGACCGGGTCACCCGTGACGGGAGCTGTGTTCCCACTGGCCTTTGCTGAGTCTCTGCCTCAGGTTCTCTGTGCACTCACCATCGACCCGTTGGTCTGATGGGTTCGTGCAGCGCAACTTCTCATGACTGATCATGTCACCCCTCTCTGATGACTGCGGGCTGCTGTTCCATCGCCTGTGAGATCATGTCCCTGCCTTTTCTCAGATGTTTCCATGGCTACCAGTCACTCCTTGAATCCTTCCTCTGATCTATTGATGATCTATCTTCCGATGAAGGGTCATCGACCTGAAACGTTAACTGTTTCTCTCTCCACAGATGCTGCCTGACCCGCTGAGATTTCCAGCATTTTCTGTTTTTATTTCAGATTCCAGCATCAGTGGTGTTTAGCTTTTGTATCTTCTGCGAGCACACATTTAGCCTGACCTATTGTCTAGTCTAGCGCTATCATGGACCTCACTGTGTTCAGTATCGGTGTTTATATGTCTACAAAAGATTTCTTACAGTCAGTATCATTTTTATTGTGTTGGGGTTTCTCTTCTGATTACAGTTCGTGTGGTTTTACATTTCCAAAACAGGCTTCTTCAGTCCTGTTGTGTTGGGGTTTCTCTACCAGAGGTAGCACAGATTCATATTAAGCATTTTAAACGGGAGTCTCACGGAGTTCGTACATATTACAGGAAGTCAGTATTTACAGCTTTTGTATTTTAAACATTTTATACAGAATGTTTAAAAAGGTTAACCACAAAGTCCGGTTTCCTGGGCCTTACACTGGCTTTTTAAGCCCTACCCCCTTCGGCACGTGATCAATCCTTTCCGTTCCCTTTTTCACCTTACAAACTTCAGTTATACCACAGCACGTACATAGTGACAGACCAGAGTCCAGGTATCAGGCTGTAAAATGTGAGGACATGTATAGAGTATGTGTGCCACACAGTACTGCCCCGATTATCAAGATCCATGTCGAAGCCTTGGACAGTGTGGACCACTTCCCATACCTCAGGAGCGTACTATCAGCAAGGACACACATCGATGACAAGGTCCAACACTGCCTTCAGTGCACCAGTGCAGCCTTCAGTCACCTGAGGAAAAGTGTTTGAAGACCAGAACCTCAAACCCGGCACCAAGCTCTTGGTCTACAGGGCAGTAGCGATACCTGCCCTCCTATATGCTTCAGAGACATGGACTATGTACAGCAGGCACCTCAAAGCACTGGAGAAGTACCACCAATGCTGCCTCTGCAAGATCCTGCAAATCTATTGGCAGGATAGACATATCAACGTCAGTGTTCTCGCTCAGGCCAACATCCCCAGCATTGAAGCACTGACCACGTTCGACCAGCTCCGATGGGTAGGCCACATTGTCCACATGCCCGATGCTAGACTCCCGAAACAGACGCTCTACTCGGAGCTATGTCACAGCCAGCGAGTCCCAGGAGGGCAAAGAAAATGCTTCAAGGACACCCTCAAAGCCTCTTTGAAAAAATGTTACATCCCCACCAACTCTTGGGAATCCCTGGCCCAAGACTGTCCAAAGTAGAGGAGGAGCATCCGGGAAGGTGCCGAACACTTCGAGTCTCTTCACCGGGAGCAGGCGGAAGCCAAGTACAAACAGCGGAAGGAGCACACGACAACCCAAGCACCTCACCCACCTGTCCATCCAACCACCGTCTGCCCCACCTGTGACAGAGACTGTAGGTCCCCCATTGGGCTCATCAGTCACCTGAGAACTGGTGTTACTGTGGAAGCAAGTCATCCTCGACTCCGAGGCACTGCCTGAGAAGGAGAAGAGACAATAGAGTGATCGAATGACCATTGACCAGAGCACAACAGTTGTCAGAAAAGAAAAGCAAGATTTAGAATAGAGAGGAAAAAGCAAACACAGGAAGATTTGTCTGAGCATTCTTTTCAGGAGCCCTCTAAGCAAAGTCCAGCCAACACCACTGTGTCTTGTATCAAAGGACAAAGCCATTATATGTTCAGCTAAGGCCTTTGTTTATCGACTTCTTGCCCTGTGTTTTCCTGTGTTCATTGACCATCGCTCTGTCACGTGTTGCGTGTGTGTGAACGCTGACACTGTCACGTGTTGCATGTGTGTGAATGCCGACACTGTCACGTGTTGCCTGTGAACAATAATGCAAGCTACATTTAAACTCATTGAAATGTGTGGTGCGGGTGAAAATATACAAACAGAACGAGTTGTCGAGAGTCTGGACCCTCGAGCAAATCACATGATATTCCTCCTTGAACAGGTCAGTGCAGAATTTCAATGAGCAGGATCCTGTGCGAGTTGTCACACAGTCTGCACCTTTAGTGAGAACATGCCCTTTGTGTTGAGCCCTTCTGATTTTGCTAACCAGCAGCTGCTGCACCCGAGAAACCAGCCCCCCATAAAACTGGACAGCCCAATCCGGCGGGCGCCTAGCTGCGATGCTAAGCTCAATGTATTCTCCAGTTGTGTAATGTGACGAATCCAGACCTTGCTGCAGCCTCGCTGATTTGACACACATCCCTGCAATTAGCTTGTGCCATAAATGTTGATATTCCCTTCATAGTCACAGAATGTGCCATGTGGGTAGATGAGCAAGGCTGCAGGTCCCCATGTTGCTGACACTGCTCCTATATTGCCTCTTTGGTGAAGCACAATCTTCTACTCCACGTTTCCTCAGTAATGTCTTCATAGAATGTGTGCTGCATGTTTATTGTTGGGCAGGGTAATATTCTCCCTACAGGGTGACTAAACCTTCCCTGCATCCTATGCAGTTCCTGCTTGTCCAAGGGTATTCCGATCGGGAAGATCTGTGTCAGAGGTCTCACACACTGAGTCCAAAGCTGGATAGGCAGAATGGGAACCATTTACTGCAGAAGGTTATTTCCAGCAGTGACAATCTCGCCGCCCTCTGTGCATCATTTGCTCCATCATTGACCAGTTCTGGCAGTGAAGCCATTCTCATTCTAACTTACCTATCATTTACTCCGTGTAAAACCAGCAAATTCGTGCCACTCTCCCTCATTATAAAAGATGTTAATTAGGTGTGTGAAGACATGAGATGGGGCAAATGGCATTTGTGGATTAACAATGATCAGTTTCAGGCCTGAATTTTCCCCAACTTTAAACTGGAGAATCAGCTGAAATTGGGGGTTAGTGCACTGGATGGAGTGAGCATGGGGAGCAGGCCTGATAGTTAGTGATGTACTGGGGGGATATCATGGCACAGAGTAGAAGATTGGGATTGGATTGATTTCCAGATGGTGGTCTCGGGATAAAATGGTCCACTAGGAGAAGGGCAGTGGTGTTTGTGCACGAGGAGGCCAGCTGAGGAGGGAACCAAGATCTCGGGGCTGAGTGATCTACAGAGGCCTTGCTTGGAGCAGAGTTCTGAGAGGGTGGGGGGGTTGGGGCAAGGGGGAGTGAGGGTGAGGGCGGCAGCGAGGGTGGGGGGCGCAGGGGCGAGGGTGGCGGTGGGGGTGGAGGGGGCGAGGGTGAGAAATAAAGGCAATTACAAAGGTATGGAGACAGAGTTGGCTAAAGTAGACTGGGAAAATAGATTAAAGGGTAAGACGATAGATAAGCAGTGGGCAGACACTTAAGGAAATATTTCACAACTCTCAGCCAAGATATATTCCAGTGAGAAAGAAAGCCTGTACGACAAGGATGAACCATCCGTGGCGATCTGAGGACGTAAAAGATGGTATCAAATCGAAAACAAAGACATACAGTTTTGCGAAGATTAGTGATAGGCCAGAGGATTGGGAAATTTTTGGAAAGCAGCAAAGGATGACAAAAAATAATAGAGAAGATAGATTATGCGAGTAAACGAGGAAGAAATATAAAAACAGACAGAAAGAGCTTCTATAGGTATATACGAACAATGATGGACAGGTAAAGACCATTTGGTCCATCCAGCCTGTTCCACACAATCCCGATACCTTGTGTCGAACAACATTTATGCTCCACACCGCCCCAAACCATGTGATTTTCTGGGAGAGGCAAAAAAACAGATTAAACACCCAGGCCAATTTGGGGGAAAAAAACTGGGAAATTCCTCTCCGACCCATCTAGGTGATGGAAACTAGCCTAGGAGATCACTCTGGCCATTAAATTCCGTACAGTACCGACCTTATCTAAGAGAGTGGCTAAAGTAAACATTGGTCCCTTAGACGATGAGGCTGGGGAATTAATAATGGGAAACAGGGAAATGGCAGAGTCTAAAAGTATCCCAATAATAGATAATCGACGAGCTCTAGGGAGGGGGGAACTTAAAACTATCACTCGAGAAAACTAATGAGACTAAAGGTGGACCTGGACCTGAAGGCCTGCATCCTAGGGTCATAAAAGTGGCTGCAGAGATAGTGGATGCATTGGTTGTAATCTACCAAAATTCCCTGGATTCTGGGGAGGTCCCAGCTGATTGGAAAACAGCAAATGTAACGCCCCTATTTAAAAAAAGGAGGCAGACAAAAAGCAGGAAACGATAGACCGGTTAGTCTAACATCTGTCGTTGGGAAAATGCTGGAGTCCATTATTAAGGAAGCAGTAGCGGGACATTTAGAAAATCATAATGCAGTCAAACAGAGTCAGCATGGTTTTATGAAAGGGAAATCATGTTTGACAAATTTGCTGGAGTTCTTTGAGGATGTAACGAGCCGGGTGGATAAGGGGGAACCAGTTGATGTGGTGTATTTGGATTTCCAGAGGCATTTGATCAAGTACCACATAAAAGGTTACCGCACAAAATAAGAGCTCACGGGGTTGGGGGTAATATATTAGCATGGGTAGAGGATTGGATAATTAACCGAAAACAGAGAGATGGGATAAATGGGTCATTTTCCGGTTGGCAAACTGTAACTAGTGGGGTGCTGCAGGGATCAGTGCTGGGGCCTCAACTATTTACAATCTATATTAATGACTTGGATGCATCGCTATTGTTTCTTAACTCTTATCAAATCGATTGTGTCCTTGACCTCCAGGACATCCTCTCTCTCCAGCTCTGTAATATTCTCAATCACTACTGCCACCTCACTTCCTTTCTTTCCTTCCCTATCTTACCTTATATCCAGGAATATTTAGTACCCAATCCTGCTCTTTACTGAGCCAGGTCTCTGTTATTGCCACAGCATCATATTCCCATGGGGCTATTTGCGCCTGCAGCTCACCAACTTTATTTACCACACTTCGTGTGTTTACACACTTGCACTGTAATCCTATCTTAGACCGTCTTGTGTTCTCTCTTAGTCTGACCCCACCTAATACCATACCATCTCTTACTCTAGTGCTGTCCGTCTCTCCCAATCCTTTGTGCACCTTGTTTCTCCTTTCTAATGCTACATTCTGGTGCCCATCCCACTGCCAAATTAGTTTAAACCCTCCCCAATAGGGATAAAATAGTTTGCACTGAGACCAGCGATGGAACAGAAAATTCTCATCACTGAATTCCAGCTTCCTCATTATATAATGTGCCCTCAAGTGATGGTCCTAGACAGGAAGATAGGAGAAGAAATTCGATTGGACCATGCGCAGGCTTTAAACTGCCAATCTATACTAATCCATTTACTGTGTAATAACTCTATTTGGCAATGACTGATTGTGGTGTTACAATGGGTATAAGCTACAACAACTTACCTCATCAGCTAGTAAACAACAAACTGTGGTTTGATAGGATACTGGAGAGGGGACGATGGGATATTGGAAGGAGCGATATGGCCAAGGAATCTATAATGTGCATTGCATCCCCACCATTTCTGGCCGGCTTGGGATGGGCAATAAATGGGAGCTTTGCCAGTGACCCCCAAATCCCAAGAACAAGTTTGAAAAGGTGTGTGTGGTGTGGAGATCCAGCGGCACTGCCCAACACCACATTATCTGCTCTAGGACTGGGCTGAATCATGAATCTTAGCGTCTCTGATCCTCGTGGGTAAAGACACTGAGGCCAAAATTGCCCACCGCCCAAAATGAGTCACAGCTGCCGTCTTCGATGTGATCCGGCCGATCAGTGCATGGGGCGGCCAACCCCAGCGATTCAGCCCCGCCTTTTGTTTTGGAGTGGGACGGAAGTAGCCCCATTGTGCATCACAACATTAGTTAAAGGGGAGGGCCGCAGCGAACTCTGCAGCCACTTTAGTGGCAAATACTGGACCACCAGGGAGGGTTTTGGCCAGGCCAGCGGCCTGGTACTCGAGAGGGTGCCAGGCTGCCTGTTGGTGGACCGGCCGAACCTCAGGCAGAACTGTTGGCCTGACCTGGCAGTCGGCCAACAAAAAAATAACATGGCGTTGCCAGCAGGGCCACCTCCCCTTTAAGGGCAGCCGGGCTGCCGAGCCACAGAGAGGGTAGCGGGGGCGAGGCCGCTCATGCGGGGAAATTCTGGCAAGGGGTCGGTGCCGGTCGGTAAGGGGTCGGTGCGTGCATACGTAGCGGGCAAACGGGCAGGGTGGTCCCCTACACCGTTCCAAAACTGAAGAAGGGCAATTTCAAAAATAGCGGCCCCCCCCCCCGCATCAACCCCTGGCTACTGCTTTCAGGCAGCCAGAGGTTGTACAGAAAGGGGGAATTTCAGCCCCACTGAATGGTACTAAACCCCAGAGAACAATCGTACTGCATTAGCCAATCACGACCGGACAGGGGAAGGGCTGTGACAGGCAGGCTCGGGGCGTAGGGAGGAGAGGACACCCGTTCCAACTCCTAATCACAAGCAATGCTGCTGTCTGAAGGTCGGGTTGTGTTTGGTAATGATGCCTTCCAGAGTTGAATATCCCATGCCCACGCACTGTTTAAGCTCTCACAATGAGGAGCCAACAGGTAGCATTACAACACACCTTTTGATTTCCATGTAATAGTTTATTTTCTGTGAATAGCTGAACTGGAGAATTACTCTGTTAAATAAATCTTTCCTGCTGATTGCACGAGAGCAGGAATCAATAGAACTCATTCAATGAAGCCATCCCAGTCTACAAATAAACAGTCAAAATAATGAGAAAACAGCGTCAATGAGAACATGTCTCCGAATCCCTCTGCATACCCAGGAACCCAAAAGAATGAATGCATGCTTGCCCTGGGACGGAGGTGGGAGTAGGCAGTCTTGGTGTGGATTTGTGGTCAGAAGCTCATCTCGGGGTCAAATAGGCACCACGGTAGCGAAGCACCTGCTCCAGTCTCGGTCAGTTGCTAGGGTGAGGGACCGAGTTGGTGCTGGGGAGCGCAATTTGTGGCGGGGACCAAACAATGGCTTCGGTCTTCCCAATATTTAGTTGGAGGAAATTTCTGCTCATCCAGTACTGGATGTCGGACAATTTGGAGGGGTCGAGCGAAGTGGTGGTGAGGTAGAGCTGGGAGTCATCAGTGTACATGTGGAAACTGATGTCATGTTTTCGGATAATGTCGCCGAGGGGCAGCATATAGATGAGAAATAGTGGGGGGCCGAGGATAGATCCGTAGGCAACACCAGGGGTAACGATGCAGGGCAGGAAGAGAAGCTATTGTAGCTGATTCTCTGGCTATGCAGACAGTTATAAGCCTCTTTCTGTTGCACCCTTTGTATCGCTTCCTGTTCCCCAGCTAGTCAGTGGACATGGACTTCAGGTTTTCTGGTATTTTGAACAATATTACTGGATATTTCGTGAGCCAACATCTCATTATTGCATCCAAATCTTCTCCTGGCCAGGATGAGAGGGGCCGTTTCCTGGTCAGGGAGATTGTATTGATTGAGAATTGTGGCAGAGGATATTTTGTGTGACACTCGGTGTCTGTCACTGACAACATGCTCCAGGTACAAAGAGCATATTGTGCAAACACTGGTTATGCTAATTTTCATTAAAATACTTACTGCTGCCTTGACAGCAATCCTTTAAGTGTTAACTACATGTTTAATGATAATGAGTGCATAATTATTCAGAAACTAAATTCACAAGCTTTGAAGCAAATTAAAACAATCTTTCAGCCCCCAGTTTTCTGCCTGTTGGTCCCAGCTCCTTGCTAGATGAAAACCTCTGTAGTCACACACTGTCTCCCCACCGTACCTCTCTCTCTCTCTCTCTCTCTCTCTCTCTTTCAGCTCAAGGGTATGAACCATCGAGCATCTGTTTTACTCACAACCCACTCTCTCAAATCACATTTCTGTCACAGAAGCTACTGCTGAGTGCTTCATTCAAGGACAGTCCCTCCACCTTTCACCATCCCAGTTGAATGATCTTACGTCAGACAAGTCACGATGACGGTCACGGTTTGTAACAATCGCTTCTCTCCCTTCAATGGCACTAATTGTAGGGCCACAGAGAACAACCGGGGGAAGCCCCCCTCCCGGGGAAGCCCCCCCATCACTGAAAACCCTTCGTTCACAGGAAGCGGAGACAGTCGAACCAAGACAAGAGACCCTGTAACAGAGGACAAGGCAGGAGGTGAGCTGGCAAGAGAATTACACACTGTTTACCTTCACTCACCCTCATTTTATTGAAGGGAAAAGTCACTGTGCTCAACAAGCTCTTCCACCTTTCGCATCACAGGGGGGGCCTTGGAGCAGGAGGCCAACTAGTTGGGCTAACCAAACTGGTAGCAATACGGTGGAGGAGGATTTCCTTGAGTGTATTAGGGATGGTTTTCCAGACCAATATGTCGAGGAACCAACTAGAGAGCTGGTCATCCTAGACTGGGTGATGTGTAATGAGAAAGGATTAATTAGCAATCTGCGAGGCCCCTTGGGGAAGAGTGACCATAATACGGTAGAAATCTTTATTAAGATGGAAAGTGACACAGTTAATTCAGAGACTACGGTCCTGAACTTAAGGAAAGGTAACTTCGATGGTATGAGGTGTGAATTGGCTAGAATTGACTGGCAAATGATACTTAAAAGGTTGATGGTGGATAGGCAATGGCAAACATTTAAAGATCACATGGATGAACTTCAACAATTGTACATCCCTGTCTCGTGTAAAAATAAAACGGGGAAGGTGGCTCAACCGTGGCTAACAAGGGAAATTAAGGATAGTGTTAAATCCAAGGAAGAGGCATATAAATTGGCCAGAAAAAGCAGCAAACCTGAGGACTGGGAGAAATTTAGGAGGACAAAGGGTTCAATTAAGAGGGAGAAAATAGAGTATGAGAGGAAGCATGCCGGGAAAATAAAAACTGACTGCAAAAACTTTTATAGATATGTGAAGAGAAAACGATTAATGAAGACAAACGTAGGTCCTTTGCAATCGGGTTCAGGTGAATTTATAACAGGGAACAAAGAAATGGCAGACTAATTGAACAAATACTTTGGTTCTGTCTTCACGAAGGAAGATACAAATAACCTTCCGGAAGTACTAGGGGACCGAGGGTCTAGTGAGAAGGAGGAACTGAAGGATATCCTTATTAGGCGGGAAATTGTGTTAAGGAAATTGTTTGGATTGAAGGCTGATAAATCCCTAGGGCCTGATAGTCTGCATCCCAGAGTACTCAAGGAAGTGGCCCTAGAAATAGTGGATGCATTGGTGATCATTTTCCAACAGTCTATCGACTCTGGATCAGTTCCTATGGACTGGAGGGTAGCTAATGTAACACCACTTTAAAAAGGGAGGGAGAGAGAAAACGGGTAATTATAGACCGGTTAGCCTGACATCAGTAGTGGGGGAAATGTTGGCATCAATTATTAAAGATGAAATAGCAGCGCATTTGGAAAGCAGTGACAGGATCGGTCCAAGTCAGCATGGATTTATGAAAGGGAAATCATGCTTGACAAATCTTCTGGCATTTTTTGAGGATGTAACTAGTAGAGTAGACAAGGGAGAACCAGTGGATGTGGTGTATTTGGACTTTCAAAAGGCTTTTGACAAGGTCCCACACAAGAGATTGGTGTGCAAAATCAAAGCACATGGTATTGGGGGTAATATACTGACATGGATAGAGAACTGGTTGGCAGACAGGAAGCAGAGAGTCGGGATAAATGGGTCTTTTTCAGAATGGCAGGCAGTGACTAATGGGGTACCGCAAGGTTCAGTGCTGGGACCCCTGCTCTTACAATATACATTAACGATTTAGATGAAGGAATTGAGGGTAATATCTCCAAGTTTGCAGATGACACTAAACTGGGTGGCGGTGTGAGCTGTGAGGAGGATGCTAAGAGGCTGGAGGGTGACTTGGACAGGTTAGGTGAGTGGGCAAAAGCGTGGCAGATGCAGTATAATGTGGATAAATGTGAGCTTATCCACTTTGGGGGCAAAAACACGAAGGCAAAATATTATCTGAATGGCAGCAGATTAGGAAAAGGGGAGGTGCAACGAGACCTGGGTGTCATGGTTCATCAGTCATTGAAAGTTGGCATGCAGGTACAGCAGGCGGTGAAGAAGGCAAATGGTATGTTGGCCGTCATAGCTAGGGGATTTGAGTGTAGGAGCAGGGAGGTCTTACTGCAGTTGTACAGGGCCTTGGTGAAGCCTCACCTGGAATATTGTATTCAGTTTTGGTCTCCTAATCTGAGGAAGAATGTTCTTGCTATTGAGGGAGTGCAGCGAAGGTTCACCAGACTGATTCCCGAGATGGCTGGACTGACATATGAGGAGAGACTGGATCAACTGGGCTTGTATCCACTGGAGTTTAGAAGAATGAGAGGGGATCTCACAGAAACATATAAAATTCTGACGGGATGGACAGGTTAGAGGCAGGAAGAATGTTCCCGTTGCTGGGGAGTTCCAGAACCAGGGGTCAGAATTTTATTTGTTTCTATGAGATCCCCTCTCATTCATCTAAACTCCAAGCCCAATTGATCTAGTCTCTCCTCATATGTCAGTCCAGCCATCCCTGGAATCAGTCTGGTGAACCTTCGCTGCACTCCCTCAATAGCAAGAACATCCTTCCTCAGATTACGAGACCAAAACTGAACACAATATTCCAGGTGAGGCCTCACCAAGGCCCTGTACAACTGCAGTAAGACCTCCCTGCTCCTATACTCAAATCCTCTAGCTATGAAGGCCAACATACCATTTGCCACCTTCACCGCCTGCTGTACCTGCATGCCAAACTTCAATAACTGATGTACCATGACACCCAGGTCTCGTTGCACCTCTCCTTTTCCTAATCTTTCACCATTCAGATAATATTCTGCCTTCTTGTTTTTGCCACCAAAGTGGATAACCTCACATTTATCCACATTATACTGCATCTGCCATGCATTTGCTCACTCACCTAACCTGTCCAAGTCACCCTGCAGCCTCTTAGCATCCTCCTCACAGCTCACACCGCCACCCAACTTAGTGTCATTGGAGATATTACATTCAATTCCTTCATCTAAATCATTAATGTATATTGTAAATAGCTGGGGTCCCAGCACTGAACCCTTCGTCACCCCACTGGTCACTGACTGCCATTCTGAAAAGGACCCATTTATCCCGACTCTCTGCTTCCTGTCTGCCAACCAGTTCTCTATCGACGTCAATACATTACCCCCAATACCGTGTGCTTTAATTTTGCACACTAATCTTTTGTGTGGGACCTTGTCAAAAGCCTTTTGAAAGTCCAAATACACCATATCCACTGGTTCTCCCTTGTCCACTCTATTAGTTACATCCTCAAAAATTCTAGAAGATTTGTCAAGCATGATTTCCCCTTCATAAATCCATGCTGACTTGGACCGATCCTGCCATGCTTTCCAAATGCGCTGCTATTTCATCTTTAATAATTGATTCCAACATTTTCCCCAGCACCGATGTCAGGCTAACCGGTCTATAATTCCCCATTTTGTCTCTCTCTCCTTTTTTAAAAAGTGGTGTTACATTAGCTACCCTCCAGTCCACAGGAACTGATCCAGAGTCAATAGAATGTTGGAAAATGATCACCAATGCATCCATTATTTCTAGGGCAACTTCCTTAGGCTGCATCCCATAATACTTATCAGGCCCTGGGGATTTATCGGCCTTCAATCCCATCAATTTCCCTAACACAATTTCCTGACTAATAAGGATTTCCTTCAGTTCCTCCTTCTCGCTAGACCCTTGGTCCCCTAGTATTTCCAGAAGGTTAATTGTGTCTTCCTTAGTGAAGACAGATCCAAAGTATTTGTTCAATTGGTCTGCCATTTCTTTGTTCCCCATTATAAATTCACCTGATTCTGATGGCAAAAGACCTACATTTGTCTTCACTAATCTTTTTCTCTTCACATATCTATTTGCAGGTTTTTTTGCTTTATTTGAAGCTTTTGCAGTCAATTTTTATGTTCCCGGCAAGCTTCCTCTCATAGTCTATTTTCCCCCTCCTAATTAAACCCTTTGTCCTCCTCTGCTGAATTCTAAATTTCTCCCAGTCCTCAGGTTTGCTGCTTTTTCTGGCCAATTTATATGCCTCTTCCTTGGATTTCCCTAATTTCCCTTGTTGGCCACGGTTGAGCTACCGTTGAAGACATTTGTGAGCTTGCTGCAACGTCAAGGTGTCAGGGAGAGCTTTGAAGGCTATCAGTGGTTTGTGGTCAGGCAGATAACAATTCAAGCAATAAATGTCTTGCGAGTCAGCCTGACCAGCACACTTACACCGAGCTTCCCTGACCTGACAGGGATAATCCAGCCCAGGGGCATATCTGAGCCTGTGCACAGCCTGGGCTGCAAGGAGTCAGGGACAGGTATTGCTGCTTCACTAATGTTCTTTACCTGTTTGATCTATATGTGACTCCAGGCCCACAGCAACGTGATTCACTCTTAAGTCAAGGCGGCGGCTCACCACCACCTTCTCAGGGTGGGGAATAACCCGGCCTGGCCACAGACGCCTGCATCCTGAGCATGAAGTTTTTAAAGGAAGTTGTAGGAAGGGAGAATATATTTTGTTGGCACTGGTGAATGTTGTTGTTTCAACTAAAGGTTGTTTGATCCTGTAGAGGTTATTTCTGTAACTGCTCCCAACTTTGGCCAATGGAGATCTTTGTCGCAAGGAGGACATTTGCAAAAGTCTTGGAAGGTTCGGAATTTTGTGAGGGTGTGTGAGGGGAGAGCAGGCAGCTGTGAAGTGACTGAAAGAGACGTTTTGTATAGACCCTGTGAGTGAGTGTGTAGGGAACAAGCACCTTTGGCAATGCCTGGCCAAAATCTTCCATATGTTCACCCTCCTCCACTTCATAACCGCAAAATAAAGTTATTGCCTTTGAGACGTCGCTGTCTCCAGAGCAGAGCAGAGCAGAGCAGGATTTTGAGCTGAGCTGAGTAACAACGGAAGTCCTGACAATCCCCAAAGTACCCGTTGCTCTGCGGACCAAGAAACCCCAATGTTCAGTAGCAGCTGAGATGTTGCAGCCCCTCTGACCTGCCACCGATATAGTAGTTGTAATTATTGGCGGCCTAATTGAAGAGTAATGAATAGTAGAATTATAGAAGTTTAAAGCACGGACGGAGGCCATTTCGGCCCATCGTGTCCGTGCTGGCCGACCAAGAGCTATCCAGCCTCATCCCACATTCCAGCTCCTGGTCCGTAGCCCTGTAGGCTTACGGCACTTCAGGTGCACATCCAAGTATCATTTAAAGGTGGTGAGGGTTTCTGCCTCTACCACCCTTTCAGGCAGTGAGTTCCAGACCCCCACCACCCTCTGGGTGAAGAAATTTCCCCTCAAATCCCCTCTAAACCTTCCCCCAATTACTTTAAATCTATGTCTCCTGGTTGTTGACCCCTCTGCCAAAGGAAACAGGTCCTTCCTATCCACTCTATCCAGGCCCCTCAAATTTTATACACCTCAATCAGGTCTCCACTCAGCCTCCTCTGTTCCAAAGAAAACAGACCCAGCATCTCCAATCTTTCCTCATAGCTAAAATTCTCCAGTCCAGGCAGCATCCTGGTAAATCTCCTTTGTACCCTTTTCAGTGCAATCACATCTTTCCTGTAATGTGGTGACCAGAACTGCACGCAGTACTCCAGCTGCGGCCTAACCAGTGTTTTATACAGTTCAAGCATAACCTCCCTGCTCTTGTATTTTATGCCTCGACTAATAAAGGCAAGTATCCCGTATGCCTACTTAACCACTTTATCTACCTGGCCTGCTACTTTCAGGGCTCTGTGGACCTGCACTCCCAGGTCCCTTTGTTCCTCTACACTTCTCAGTGTCCTACCATTTAATGTGTATTCCCTTGCCTTGTTAGCCCTCCCCAGATGCATTACCTCACACTTCTCCGGATTGAATTCCATTTGCCACTGTTCTGCCCACGTGACCAGCTCATTGATGTCTTCCTGCAATCCGCAGATTTCTTCTTCATTTTCAACCACGCAGCCTATTTTCGTGTCATCTGCAAACTTCTTAATCATACCCGCAACATTCAAGTCCAGGTCATTGATATATACCACAAAAGCAAGGGACCCTGCACTGAGCCCTGTGGAAACCCACTGGAAACATCCTTCTAGTCGCAAAAACACCCATAAACCATTACCCTTTGCTTCCTGCCTCTGAGCCAATTTTGGATCCAACTTGCCACTTTGCCCTGGATCCCATGGGCTTTTACTTTTGTGACCAGTCTGCCATGTGGAACCTTATCAAAAGCTTTGCTAAAATCCATATATACTACATCATACGGAATGCCCTCATCGAGCCTCCTGGTTACCTCCTCGAAAAATTAAATCGAGTTAGTCAGGCATGACCTTCCCTTAACAAATCCATGCTGACTGTCCTTGATTAATCCATGTCTTTCCAAATGAAGATTTATCTTGTGCCTCAGGAATTTTTTCAATAATTTCCCCACCACTGAGGTTAGGCTGACTGCTCTGTAATTACTTGGTCTATCCCTTTCTCCCTTCTTAAACAAAGGTACCACATTAGCAGTTCTCCAGTCCTCTGGCACCACACCTGTAGCCAGAGAGGATTGGAAAATGATGGTCAGAGCCTCTGCTATTTCCTCTTGTGCTTCACTTTACAGCCTGGGATACATTTCATCTGGGCCCACTTTCAAAGCTCCTAAGCCCCTTAATACCTCCTGTCTCACTATATTTATCTCATCTAATATTTCACACTCCTCCTCCCTCATTGTAAAACAGATGCAAAGTATTCATTAAGAATTCTACCCACTCCTTCCACCCCCACACACGCATTTCCTTTATGGTCTCTAATAGGCCCCACTCGTTATCCGCTTGCTCTGAATGGGCTGCAAGAGTTGACCACATCACTTCCCTTAAATGAAACAAAAACAGAACATGCTGGAAATACTCAGCAGGTCAGGCAGCATCTGCCAAAAGTGAAATATTCTGGCCAAGGGTCATCGCCCTGAAACGTTAACTATGTTTCTCTCTCCGCAGATGCTGCCCGACTTGCTGAGATTTCCAGCATGTTCTGTTTTTAATCCAGATTTACAGCATCCGCGGTATTGCTTCCCCTTAAATGCTCGTGGAAAGCTTCATTGAGGCAGCAGATTTTAGGAGCTAATTGGACGATAATTTTGAAAACAATTCGGGCCAGGATGAATATTTTGCATCTGTTTTCGGGGAGGAGGAGTGTGAAATATTAGATGAAATAAACAGTGAGACAGGAGGTATTAAGGGGTTTAGCAGCTTTGAAAGTGGATAAGTCCCCAGGCCCAGATGAAATGTATCCCAGGCTGTTAAGAGAATCAAAAGCGGAAATAGCGGAGGCTCTGACCATCAGTTTCCAATCCTCTCTGGCTACAGGTGTGGTGCCAGAGGACTGGAGGACTGCTAATGTAGTACCTTTGTTTAAAAAGGGAGAAAGGGATAGACCGAGTAATTACAGGCCAGTCAGCCTAACCTCAGTGTTGGGAAAATTATTGGAAAAAATTCTGAGGGATTAATCAAGGACAGTCAGCATGGATTTGTTAAGGGAAGACTGTGTCTGACTAACTCCTCGAAAAATTCAATCAAGTTAACCAGGAGGGTCGATGAGGGCAGTGTGTACGATGTAGTGTATATGGATTTTAGCAAAGCTTTTGATAAGGTCCCACATGGCAGACTGGTCACAAAAGTAAAAGCCCATGGGATCCAGGGCAAAGTGGCAAGTTGGATCCAAAATTGGCTCAGAGGCAGGAAGCAAAGGGTAATGGTTGATGGATGTTTTTGTGACAGGAAGGATGTTTCCAGTGGGGTTCTGCAGGGCTCAGTACTGGGTCCCTTGATTTTTGTGGTATATATCAATGATCTGGACTTGAATATAGGGAGTCTGATTAAGAAGTTTACAGGTGATACTAAAATAGGCCGTGTGGTTGATAATGAAGAAGAAAGTTGCGGGCTACAGGAAGATATCAATCAACTGGTCCACAGATGAAAGTAGCAGGCCAAGTAGATGAGGTGGTTAAGAAGGCATATGGATTACTTTCCTTTATTAGCCGAGTCAGGGAGCAGGGAGGTTATGCTTGAACTGTATAAAACACTATTTAGGCCACAGCTGGAATACTGTGTGCTGTTCTGGTCACTGCATTACAGAAAAGATGTGATTGCACTGGAGAGGGTAAAGAGGAGATTTACGAGGATGTTGCCTGGACTGGTGAATTTTAGCGAGGAGGAAAGATTGGATAGGCTGGGTTTGTTTTCTTTAGAACAGAGGAAGCTGAGGGAAGACCTGATTGAGGTGTATAAAATTATGAGGGGCCTAGATAGTGGATAGGAA
Source organism: Pristiophorus japonicus (assembly GCF_044704955.1). Taxonomy (NCBI): domain Eukaryota; kingdom Metazoa; phylum Chordata; class Chondrichthyes; family Pristiophoridae; genus Pristiophorus; species Pristiophorus japonicus. The sequence continues at coordinate 594,146 of NC_091998.1, read as the reverse complement.
GGACCTATTTCCCTTAGCAGAGGAGTCACCAACCAGGGGGCATAAATTTAATGTAATCGGTAGAAGGTTTAGAGGGGATTTGAAGGGAACTGTCTTCACCCAGAGGATGGTGAGGGTCTGGAACTCACTGCCTGAAAGGGTGGTAGAGGCAGAAACACTCACCACATTTAAAAAGTACCTGGATGTGCACTTAACGTGCCGGAACCTACAGGGCTATGGACCCAGAGCTGGAAAGTGGGATTCGGCGGGGTAACTCTTTGTCGGCCGGCATGGTCACGATGGGCTGAAATGGCCTCCTTCCGTGCTGTAAATTTCTATAATTCTATGACTCTCAGAGCAGTCAGCTCACTGGCACTGAGGCACACAGTCCCAGCTGAGGGAGCTGCCCCTATTGTTCAGTATCATTTTTAGTGTAGAACTTCAATAATGAACTTAGTTTAAGGAATGTCTCACAGTAAGATTCACAAATATCGGGTACGGTAGCTAAGTGGTTCTGATACTGGACCAGTAATCCCGAGGCCTGGACTAATGATCCCAAGACACGAGCTCAAATCCGACCACGGCAGCTGGGGAATTTAAATTCAGTTAATTAAATAAAACGCTAGTGTCAGTAATGGTAACCGTGAAATTATTGTCATTAAAAACCCACCTGGTTCACTAATGTCCTTTATGGAAGGAAATCTGCCGTCCTTACCCGGTCTGGCCTATACGTGACTCCAGACCCACAGCAATGTGATTGACTCTTAACTGCCCTCTGAAATGTCCCAGCGAGACACTCGGTTGCAACAAACTGCTACAAGAAACAATAATAAGAATAAAAGCGGACATCGACCTCGGCACTGGCTTCAGGCACACCCAGCCCAGTCGACCATGCAACGTCCGCCTCACCAACATCTGGGGACTTGTGCCAACATTGGGAGAGCTGTCCCACAGACTGGTCAAGCAACAGCCTGACAGTCATACTCACAGAATCATAGCTTTCCGCCATCACCATCCCCTGGGTATGTCCTGTCCCACCGACACAGTGGGATACAGTCGGAGGGAGTGGCCCTGGGAGCCCTCAACATTGACTCCGGACCCCATTAATCAGTACTCCTCCATGTTGAACACCACTTGGGAGCAGCACTGAGAGTAGCAAGGACACAGAATGTACTCTGGGCGGGGGACTTCAATGTCCATCACCAAGAGTGGCTCGGTAACACCACTACTGACCGAGCTGGCCGAGTCCTGAAGGACATAGCTGCCAGACTGGGCCTGCGGCAGGTGGTGAGAGAACCAACACAAGGGAAAAACCTACTTGACCTGGTCCTCACCAATCTACCTGTCGCAGATACATCTGTCAATGACAGCAGTGGTAGCAGTGACCACCACAGTCATGGTGGAAAGGAAGATCCATCTTCACAATGAGGACACCCTCCATCGCGTTGTGTGGCACTACCACCGTGCTAAATGGGATAGATTCAGAACAGATCTAGCAGCTCAAAACTGGGCCTCCATGAGGCACTGAGGGCAATCAGCAGCAGCAGAATTGTATTCCACCGCAATCTGTAACCTCATGGCCCGGCATATCCCTCACACTACAATTATCAAGCCAGGCGACTAATCCTGGTTCAATGAGGAGTGTAGAAGAGCATGCCAGTGCAGCACCAGGCGTACCTAAAAATGAGGTGCCACCCTGGGGAAGCTGCAACACAGGACTACATGCACGCTAAACAGCGGAAGCAGCATGCTATAGACAGGGCTAAGTGATCCCACAACCAACAGATCAAATCAAAGCTCTGCAGTCCTGCCACATCCAGTTGTGAATGGTGGTGGACAATTAAACAACTAACGGGAGAAGGAGGCTCCATGAACATCCCATCCTCAATGATGGCGGAGCCCAGCACGTGAGTGCAAAAGACAAGGCTGAAGCGTTTATAACCATCTTCAGCCAGAAGTGCCGAGTGGATGATCCATATCGGCCTCCTCCTGAGGTCCCCACCATCACAGAAGCCAGTCTTCAGCCAATTCGATTCACTCCACGTGATATCAAGAAACGGCTGAGTGCACTGGATACAGCAAAGGCTATGGGCCCCGGCAACATCCCGTGTATTGTGCTGAAGACTTATACTCCAGAAGTCGCCGTGCCTCTAGCCAAGCTGTTCCAGTATAGCTATAATGCTGGCATCTATCCGACAATGTGGAAAACTGCCCAGGTATGTCCTGTCCACAAAAAGCAGGTCAAATCCAATCTGGCCAATTACTGCCCCATCAGTCTACTCTCAATCATCAGCAAAGTGATGGAAGGTGTTGTGGACAGTGTTATCAAGCGACACTTACTCACCAATAACCTGCTCACCGATGTCCAGTTTGGGTTCCGCCAGGACCAGTCGGCTCCAGACCCCATTACAGCCTTGGTCCAAACATGGACAAAAGAGCTGAATTGCAGAGGTGAGGTGCGAGTGACTGACCTTGACATCAAGGCGCCCGAGTAGAACTGGTCAATGGGAATCAGGGGAAAACTCTCCACTGGCTGGAGTCAGACCCAGCACACAGGAAGATGGTTGTGGTGGTTGGAGGTCAATCATCACAGTCCCAGGACATCGCTGCAGGAGTTCCTCAGGGCAGTGTCCTAGGCCCCAACCATCTTCAGCTGCTTCATCAATGACCTTCCCTTCATCATAAGGTCAGAAGTGGGGATGTTCGCTGATGATTGTACAGTGTTCAGTTCGATTCGCAACTCCTCAGATAATGAAGCAGTCCGTACCCACATGCAGCAAGACCTGGACAACATTCAGGCTTGGGCTGATAAGTGGCAAATAACATTCACATCACACAAGTACCAGGCAATGACCATCTACATCAAACGAGTCTAACCACCTTCCCTTGACATTCAACGGCGTTACCATCAACATCCTGGGGGTCGCCATTAACCTGAAACTTAACCAGACCAGCCACATAAATACTGTGGCAACAAGAGCAGGTCAGAGGCTGGGTATTCTGTGACGAGTGTCTCACCTCCTGACTCCCCAAAGCCTTTCTACCATCTACAAGGCACAAGTCAGGAGTGTGATTGAATACTCCCCACTTGCCTGGATGAGTGCAGCTCCAACAACACTCGAAGCTCGACACCATCCAGGACAAAGCAGCCGCTTGCTGTTCCTCCATTGTCGGTGGGTCAAAATGCTGGAACGGGTTTGAGCGAGGGTGCGTGCTGCTGCGAGTGATGGTGAGTGAATGTAATTGCAAGTGTGAAAAATGTAGATGTGTGAGTGTGAGCACTGTGTAAGTGTAAGTGGGAGGGAGGCTTCGAATGTGAGTACAAGTACGCGATAACGTGAGTGTGTGCGGGTGTGAGTGTGGGGGTGGGTGAGTGCATGGGAGAGGGTGAGTGTGATGGGGGGAGGTGGAGGAGAGAGTGTGGGGGGTGGAGGGAGAGAGTGAGGGGGGGAGGGTGATGGGGTGAGCCATCAGAGGCAGTCCCTCAGAGTCGAGGAAGACTTGCTTCCACTCTAAAAGTGAGTTCTCAGGTGACTGAACAGTCCAATACGGGAATTACAGTCTCTGTCACAGGTGGGACAGACAGTGGTTGAAGGAAAGGGTGGGTGGGGAGTCTGGTTTGCCGCACGCTCCTTCCGCTGCCTGCGCTTGTTTTCTGCATGCTCTCGGCGACGAGACTCGAGGTGCTCAGTGCCCTCCCGGATGCTCTTCCTCCACTTAGGGCGGTCTTTGGCCAGGAACTCCCAGGTGTCGGTGGGGATGTTGCACTTTATCAGGGAGGCTTTGAGGGTGTCCTTGTAACGTTTCCTCTGCCCACCTTTGGCTCATTTGCCCGTGAAGGAGTTCCGAGTAGAGCCCTTGCTTTGGGAATCTCATATCTGGGGCATGCGGATGATGTGGACTTCCCAGCGAAGCTGATCGAGTGTGGTCAGTGCTTCAATGCTGGGGATGTTGGCCTGGTCGAGGACGCTAACGTTGGTGTGTCTGTCCTCCCAGAGGATTTGTAGGATCTTGCGGAGACATCGTTGGTGGTATTTCTCCAGCGACTTAAGGTGTCTACTGTACATGGTGCATGTCTCTGAGCCAAACAGGAGGGCGGGTATTACTACAGCCCTGTGGACCATGAGTTTGGTGGTAGATTTGAGGACCTGGTCTTCAAACACACTTTTCCTCAGGCGGCCGAGGGTTGCACTGACGCACTGGAGGCGATGTTGAATCTCCGCATCAATGTCTGCCTTTGTTGATAAGAGGCTCCCGAGATATGGGAAATGGTCCACGTTGTCCAGGGCCGCGCTGTGGATCTTGATGATTGGAGGGCAGTGCTGTGCGGCGGTGACAGGCTGGTGGAGGACCTTTGTCTTACGGATGTTAAGCGTAAGGCCCATGCTTTCATATGCCTCAGTAAATTCATTGACTATATCCTGGAGTTCAGCCTCAGAATGTGTGCAGACGCAGGCGTCGTCCACGTACAGTAGCTCAACGACAGAGGTTGGGGTGATCTTGGACCTGGCCTGGAGGTGGCGAAGGTTGAACAGCTTCCCACTGGTTCTGTAGTTTAGTTCCACTCCAGCGGGGAGCTTGTTGACTGTGAGATGGAGCATGGCAGTGAGGAAGATTGAGAAGAGGGTTGGGGCAATGATGCAGCCCTGTTTGACCCCGGTCCGGACGTGGATTGGGTCTGTGATGGATCCGTTGGTAAGGATCACGGCCTGCATGTTGTTGTGGAGCAGGCGAAGGATGTTGACGACCTTTTGGGGGCATCGGAAACGGAGGAGGACGCTGCAAAGACCCTTGCGGTTGACAGTGTCAAAGGCCTTTGTAAGATCGAAGAAAGCCATGTATAAGGGCTGGCGCTACTCCCTGCATTTTTCCTGCAGCTGTCGCGCTGCAAAAATCAAGTCCATTATGCCCCATAGGGGACGAAATCCGCACAGTGACTCCGGGAGGAGCTCCTCAGCCACAGGGAGAAGACGGTTGAGGAGGATTCTAGCGACCACTTTCCCAGTGGCTGACAGCAGGGAGATTCCTCTGTAGTTGCTGCAGTCGGACTTGTCCCATTTTTTAAAGATGGTCACGATCACTGCATCTCTGAGATCTCCCGGCATGTTCTCCTCCCTCCAGATGAGAGAGATGAGGTCATGTATCCGCGCCAACAGTGCCTCTCTGCCATACTTTAGCGCCTCAGCGGGGATTCCAGCCGCTCCCGTAGCCTTGTTGTCCTTACGCTGTCTTATGGCTTTTCCTACCTCGTGCAGTGTTGGGGTCACTGAGGTGATGGTGGGTCAAATGCTGCGGGATGCAGTCGAGAACACTCGAGTCAAAGGCAGAGTCTCAATTGAAGAGATCTTTGAAGTGCTCCTTCCAGCGGGCCCTGACAGCCTCGGTGTCCTTGATGAGTGTTTCCCCGTTCTTGGCCAGCATTGGGGTGGACCGTAGGTGGCCTTGACTGCGATGAAGTCAGCCAGTTGTTGTATCTCCTGTGCTTTCTCCATCCACCACCAGTTCTTTAGGTCCTGGGTTTTTTGTTGGATCTGAACCTTGAGCCGTCTGTAATGTTGCTTTGCTGCTCCTGAGTTGGGTTGTTGCTTAAGGCTCAGAAATGCTCTGCGCTTGCGATCTATTAGTTCTTCGATCTCCTGATCATTTTCATCAAACCAGTCCTGGTGTTTTCTGGTTGAGTGACCAAGTGTCTCTTCACAGGCACTGGTTATAGAGGCCTGGAGGACAGACCAAGCACTGTGGGCATTCAGCATCTCAGGGTCATCAAGGCACGGCAGGTTAGCTGTGAGGCGGTGGCTGTATAGGTCTTTCTTAGCTGGGTCTTTAAGTGCCCCGGCACACTTTTGCGGCACTGCTTCTGCTGTTTTCTCTACTTTGGGGCAATGTTGATGTCGATGATGGATGGGATTAGGCGGTGGTCCATCCAGCAGTCGTCAGCTCCTGTCATGGCGCGGGTGATGTGCACGTCCTTGCGATCCCTGGCTCTGACGATGACATAGTCGAGCAGGTGCCTGTGCTTGGAGCGAGGGTGTTGCCATGATGCCTTGTATTTGTTCCTCTGGTGGAACAGGGTGTTGGTGATGAGGAGTTCATGTTCTAGACTTTTTGTCAGGAGTAGGGTACCACTGGAGTTGGCTTTCCCTACCCCCTCTCTGCCAATCACACCTCCCCAGAGGGCTGTGTCCTTGCCGACCCTGGTGTTGAAGTCACCGAGGAGGATCAGTTTGTTGCCCATGGGGACACAGGACAGAGATGTTTCGAGGTTGGAATAAAAACCTTCTTTGGTCTCATCCACGAGTGGGTGTGAGAGGAGGTGAGTGTGATGGGGGTGGGGGGAAGAGGGTGAGGGGGGGGAGTGTGAGAGGGGGTGAGTATGATGCGGGGGGGGGAAGAGGGTGAGTGTGAGCAGGAGGGTGAGTGTGATGCGAGGAGGGAAGAGGGTGAGAGGGGGGTGTGAGCAGGTGAGTGTGAGCGGGGGCGGTGAGTGTGTGAATATTCCCAACCTGTGACACTGGGAACGATGTCATGCTGCAGTATGTGGCTTTTTGAGGAAGTTTGTGCCGATGTCAGTGCTGATCTGAACAGCAGCTCCTTTGGTTATTGTAAACGTTAAGTTGGTTAGAATTTGACCGGATGCTTCATTCATATCATCATTCCATTGGGAGAATAATGCTTCAGCGGCTGCTCACTCAACACTCGCCGAACTGGAGAGCAATCGCTGTAATTAAGGCTCAATGTGTTTCACTCAATCCCCGTCTCTTTGGCAATAACTGGACAGAAGAGCATCCACAGGCAGCTAAAGTCTGCGAAACGGCAGCGACTGCACGTGTTCGGCCTGATTCCGCTTTGGCCCGTGGTTCCTGTGTGACATAGCAGGCGAACCGCGAGGCTCAAGGACTGGCACGCTCGGTGTGAGCTGGTCGTTTCTCCGCAGCCAGCTGTGGCCAATGCTGAGCTGCTGATCTCGCCAGCAGGGTCCGGGGGTGGGCTCCGGCCATTGCTCTCGGCTAAACAGGACGGGTCAGTTAGCCGATCGCAACAAGTAGAAACCTCAGTATTTCTGAGGAGACATCCTGCCTGCTTCCTTCTCCCAATCGCTGCCATCTCCTCCAACCTTACAACCCCTCCCCGAATTATCTCTTCCGCTGCCTCTGGTCGTTTGTGCACCCACCCCCCTTTCACTCCAATATTGGCTTTGGCATTTCAGCCCCCTTGTCCCACTCCTCCATTCCCTCCTTAAACCCCTCTGCTTCTCCACCTCTCTCTCCCTCTTTAAGGTCCTCCATAAAAGATCCCACTGCACTATTCGAAGAAAAGCAGGGGAGTTCTCCCCCGTCCTGGGGCCAATATTTATCCCTAAATCAACATCACATCAACAGATTCTCTGGTCATTCTCTTCATTTATTCCTCCCCCTGCCCCCACTGTATCATTTTCTTCAGCAACAGGAATCTTGGCTGTCTCAGGGTGGCAGTATTGGCCCCACGCCTCCCCGTACACAGCCCGCGTCTCTCCCCGTACACAGCCCGTGTCTCACCCCGTACGCAGCCCGCATCTCCCCGTACACAGCCCGCGTCTCCCCCCGTACACAGCCCGTGTCTCCCCATACACAGCCCACATCTCCCCATACACAGCCCGCGTCTCCCCCGTACACAGCCCGCGTCTCCCCGTACACAGCCCGTGTCTCTCCCCGTACACAGCCCGTGTCTCACCTTGTATGGTGGCATGTCTGAGAGTTGTTGGTGTTTGGGAACGTGCCTCAGTTACTCTTGCTTCCTCACGGGTAATGTTTTCTTCATCAAGGCTGCTTCAGACGTTTTCAACATAAAGTATCCATTAATAAAATATTTTACAAAAGAAGCTATTAGGTAAAGATAATCATTCCTTTTTACAATCCCCAAAGTCCATAGGAAGTTTGTTTATAGCACATGAAAGATTAATTCTAATCTAATTACTATTCATCACCCTGGATTGTACGGGGGGCGGGGTGAATCCTCTCTGTCGGGACGGCAGTCTGCAATCTGACTCGGGAACACCGGCCATTTCTGGCAAAGTTTCTGCCCCGGTCAAAGGTCTGCAATAGTTTGAAGTTTAAAATAGACAGAAATGTTTCCTCACTGATTCCAGGTGAAAAATGGGGGGCAAATGGTCAAATTCGAGGAGCGACTCACTGCACCCCACGGAAGTCTAAAATCATCCAACTCCGGAATAACCTCGGATTCCCGGCCCGCTAAACCGGCATCAGGCCCTGCACCTGCAGTGTTCAAGCTTTACAGATACCCGCAGTCGGACCCCTCACCCAGCGATCAGACCGCCATCCCCCCCATGATCACACACCCTCATGATCACCCACTCCCCCGCCCCCGTGGACCCCCCCCCTGTGATCAGACCCTCCCCGCCCCCGCGGACCCCCCCCCTGTGATCAGACCCCCCCCCCTGTGATTAGACCCCCCCCTGCCCCCGCGGACCCCCCCCCTGTGATCAAACCCCCCCCGCCCCCGCGGACCACCCCCCGTGATCAGACCCCCCCCTGCCCCCGCGGACCCCCTTCCTGTGATCAGACCCCCCCCCCGTGATCAGACCCCCCTGTAATCAGACCCCCCCCTGCCCCCGCGGACCCCCCCCCTGTGATCAGACCCCCCCCCTGTGATTAGACCCCCCCCCTGCCCCCGCGGACCCCCCCCCTGTGATCAGACTCCCCCCCCCCCCCCTGCCCCCGCGGACCCCCCCCCCTGTGATCAGACCCCCCCCTCCTCTAGACTTGCCTCAAGGGCCAGTGCCGGGGAGTCGAGCCCCCTGGATGTCTAGGGCCATACAGCGTAGGATACAGAAAACAAGGGAGGCTTATGATGTACTGAGGGCTGAATGCCGCCGAAACTCTCGGCAAGTACAGAGCGTCCAGGGTGAAATTAAACAGGAAATTCCGAAAGCAAAGAGAGGATATGAAAAAATATTGGCAAATAAAAGGAAAACCCAAAGATTTTTTTTAATACATTAGAAGAAAGGGGATAACTGGAGAAAGAATAGGGCGTATCAGGGAGCATAAATGTTCACCTGTGTCTGGAGACGGAAGGCGTGGGTATGGTTCTTAACAAATACTTTATGTGTGTTTTCACAAAAGAGAGGGGCGATGCAAACATTGCTATCAGGGAGGAGGAGTGTGACATATTAGATGAAATAAACATAGTGAGACAGGAAGCATTAAGGGGTTTAGCAGCTTTGAAAGTGGATAAATCTCTAGTCTTGGATCAAATGTATCCCAGGCTGTTAAGAGAAGCAAAAGCGGAAATAGCAGAGGCTCTGACCATCAGTTTCCAATCCTCTCTGGCTACAGGTGCGGTGCCAGAGGACTGGAGGACTGCTAATGTGGTACCTTTGTTTAAAAAGGGAGAAAGGGATAGATCGAGTAATTACAGGCCAGTCAGCCTAACCTCGGTGGTGGGAAAATTATTGGAAAAAATCCTGAGGCACCGGATAAATCTACATTTGGAAAGGCACGGATTAATCAAGGACAGTCAGCACGGATGTGTTAAGGGAAGGTCGTGTCTGACTAACTTGATTGGATTTTTCGAGGAGGGTCGGTGAGGGCAGTGTGTATGATGTAGTGTATATGGATTTTAGCAAAGCTTTTGATAAGGTCCCACATGGCAGACTGGTCACAAAAGTAAAAGCCCATGGGATCCAGGGCAAAGTGGCAAGTTGGATCCAAAGTTGGCTCAGAGGCAGGAAGCAAAGGGTAATGGTTGATGGGTGTTTTTGTGATTGGAAGGATGTTTCCTGTGGGGTTCTGCAGGGCTCAGTACTGGGTCCCTTGCTTTTTGTGGTATATATCAATGATTTCAGAGACCATGGTCCAGAACTTAAAGAAGGGTAACTTTGAAGATATGAGGCGTGAATTGGCTAGGATAGATTGGTGAATGATACTTGAGGGGTTGACTGTGGATGGGCAATGGCAGACATTTAGAGACCGCATGGATGAACTACAACAATTGTACATTCCTGTCTGGCATAAAAATAAAAAAGGGAAGGTGGCTCAACCGTGGCTATCAAGGGAAATCAGGGATAGTATTAAAGCCAAGGAAGTGGCATACAAATTGGCCAGAAATAGCAGCGAATCTGGAGACTGGGAGAAATTTAGAACTCAGCAGAGGAGGACAAAGGGTTTGATTAGGGCAGGGAAAATGGAGTACGAGAAAAAGCTTGCAGGGAACATTAAGACGGATTGCAAAAGTTTCTCTCGATATGTAAAGAGAAAAAGGTTAGTAAAGACAAACGTAGGTCCCCTGCAATCAGAATCAGGGGAAGTCATAACGGGGAACAAAGAAATGGCGGACCAATTGAACAAGTACTTTGGTTCGGTATTCACTAAGGAGGACACTAACAACATTCCGGATATAAAAGGGGTCAGAGGGTCTAGTAAGGAGGAGGAACTGAGAGAAATCCTTATTAGTCGGGAAATTGTGTTGGGGAAATTGATGGGATTGAAGGCCGATAAATCTCCAGGGCCTGATGGACTGCATCCCAGAGTACTTAAGGAGGTGGCCTTGGAAATAGCGGATGCATTGACAGTCATTTTCCAACATTCCATTGACTCTGCATCATAGAAACATAGAAACATAGAAAATAGGTGCAGGAGTAGGCCATTCGGCCCTTCTAGCCTGCACCGCCATTCAATGAGTTCATGGCTGAACATGCAACTTCAGTACCCCATTCCTGCTTTCTCACCATACCCCTTGATTCCCCTAGTAGTAAGGACTTCATCTAACTCCTTTTTGAATATATTTAGTGAATTGGCCTCAACAACTTTCTGTGGTAGAGAATTCCACAGGTTCACCACTCTCTGGGTGAAGAAATTCCTCCTCATCTCGGTCCTAAATGGCTTCCCCCTTATCCTTAGATGGTGACCCCTGGTTCTGGACTTCCCCAACATTGGGAACATTCTTCCTGCATCTAACCTGTCTAAACCCGTCAGAATTTTAAACGTTTCTATGAGGTCCCCTCTCATTCTTCTGAACTCCAGTGAATACAAGCCCAGTTGATCCAGTCTTTCTTGATAGGTCAGTCCCGCCATCCCGGGAATCAGTCTGGTGAATCTTCGCTGCACTCCCTCAATAGCAAGAATGTCCTTCCTCAGGTTAGGAGACCAAAACTGTACACAATACTCCAGGTGTGGCCTCACCAAGGCCCTGTACAATTGTAGCAACACCTCCCTGCCCCTGTACTCAAATCCCCTCGCTATGAAGGCCAACATGCCATTTGCTTTCTTAACCGCCTGCTGTACCTGCATGCCAACCTTCAATGACTGATGTACCATGACACCCAGGTCTCTTTGCACCTGCCCTTTTCCTAATCTGTCACCATTCAGATAATAGTCTGTCTCTCTGTTTTTACCACCAAAGTGGATAACCTCACATTTATCCACATTATACTTCATCTGCCATGCATTTGCCCACTCACCTAACCTATCCAAGTCACTCTGCAGCGTCATAGAATCCTCCTTGCAGCTCACACTGCCACCCAACTTAGTGTCATCCGCAAATTTGGAGATACTACATTTAATCCCCTTGTCTAAATCATTAATGTACAATGTAAACAGCTGGGGCCCCAGCACAGAAACTTGCGGTACCCCACTAGTCACTGCCTGCCATTCTGAAAAGTCCCCATTAACTCCTACACTTTGCTTCCTGTCTGACAACCAGTTCTCAATCCATGTCAGCACACTACCCCCAATCCCATGTGCTTTAACTTTGCACATTAATCTCTTGTGTGGGACCTTGTCGAAAGCCTTCTGAAAGTCCAAATATACCACATCAACTGGTTCTCCCTTGTCCACTCTACTGGAAACATCCTCAAAAAATTCCAGAAGATTTGTCAAGCATGATTTCCCTTTCACAAATCCATGCTGACTTGGACCTATCATATTACCTCTTTCCAAATGCACTGCTATGACATCCTTAATAATTGATTCCATCATTTTACCCACTACCGATGTCAGGCTGACCGGTCTATAATTCCCTGTTTTCTCTCTCCCTCCTTTTTTAAAAAGTGGGGTTACATTGGCTACCCTCCACTCCATAGGAATTGATCCAGAGTCAATGGAATGTTGGAAAATGACTGTCAATGCATCCACTATTTCCAAGGCCACCTCCTTAAGTACTCTGGGATGCAGTCCATCAGGCCCTGGGGATTTATCGGCCTTCAATCCCATCAATTTCCCCAACACAATTTCCCGACTAATAAGGATTTCCCTCAGTTCCTCCTCCTTACTAGACCCTCCGACCCCTTTTATATCCGGAAGGTTGTTTGTGTCCTCCTCAGTGAATACCGAACCAAAGTACTTGTTCAATTGGTCCGCCATTTCTTTGTTCCCCGTTATGACTTCCCCTGATTCTGACTGCAGGGGACCTACGTTTGTCTTTACTAACCTTTTTCTCTTTACATATCTATAGAAACTTTTGCAATCCGTCTTAATGTTCCCTGCAAGCTTCTTCTCGTACTCCATTTTCCCTGCCCTAATCAAACCCTTTGTCCTCCTCTGCTGAGTTCTAAATTTCTCCCAGTCCCCGGGTTCACTGCTATTTCTGGCCAATTTGTATGCCACTTCCTTGGCTTTAATGCTATCCCTGATTTCCCTTGATAGCCACGGTTGAGCCACCTTCCCTTTTTTATTTTTATGACAGACAGGAATGTACAAGTTCCTATGGAGTGGAGGGTAGCCAATGTAACCCCACTTTTTAAAAAAGGAGGGAGAGAGAAAACAGGGAATTATAGACCGGTCATCCTGACATCGGTAGTGGGTAAGATGATGGAATCAATTATTAAGGATGTCATAGCAGTATATTTGGAAAGAGGTGACATGATAGGTCCAAGTCAGCATGGATTTGTGAAAGGGAAATCATGCTTGACAAATCTTCTGGAATTTTTTGAGGATGTTTCCAGTAGAGTGGACAAGGGAGAACCATTTGATGTGGTATATTTGGACTTTCAGAAGGCTTTCGACAAGGTTCCACACAAGAGATTAATGTGCAAAGTTAAAGCACATGGGATTGGGGGTAGTGTGCTGACGTGGATTGAGAACTGGTTGTCAGACAGGAAGCGAAGAGTAGGAGTAAACGGGAGGCAGTGAGCAGTGGGATACCGCAAGGTTCTGTGCTGGGGCCCCAGCTGTTTACACTGTACATTAATGATTTAGACGAGGGGATTAAATGTAGTATCTCCAAATTTGCGGATGACACTAAGTTAGGTGGCAGTGTGAGCTGTGAGGAGGATGCTATGAGGCTGCAGAGCGACTTGGATAGGTTAGGTGAGTGGGCAAATGCATGGCAGATGAAATATAATGTGGATAAATGTGAGGTTATCCACTTTGGTGGTAAAAACCGAGAGACAGACTATTATCTGAATGGTGACAGATTAGGAAAAGGGGAGGTGCAACGAGACCTGGGTGTCATGGTACATCAGTCATTAAAGGTTGGCATGCAGGTACAGCGGGCGGTTAAGAAAGCAAATGGCATGTTGGCCTTCATAGCGAGGGGATTTGAGTACAGGGGCAGGGAGGTGTTGCTACAGTTATACAGGGCATTGGTGAGGCCACACCTGGAGTATTGTGCACAGTTTTGGTCTCCTAACCTGAGGAAGGACATTCTTGTTATTGAGGGAGTGCAGCGAAGGTTCACCAGACTGATTCCCGGGATGGCGGGACTGACCTATCAAGAAAGACTAAATCAACTGGGCTTGTATTCACTGGAGTTCAGAAGAATGAGAGGGGACCTTATAGAAACGTTTAAAATTCTGATGGGTTTCGACAGGTTAGATGCAGGAAGAATGTTCCCAATGTTGGGGAAGTCCAGAACCAGGGGTCACAGTCTAAGGATAAGGGGTAAGCCATTTAGGACCGAGATGAGGAGAAACTTCTTCACCCAGAGAGTGGTGAACCTGTGGAATTCTCTACCACAGAAAGTTGTTGAGGCCAAGTAACTAAATATATTCAAAAAGGAGTTAGATGTAGTCCTTACTACTAGGGGGATCAAGGTGTATGGTGAGAAAACAGGAATGGGGTACTGAAGTTGCATGTTCAGCCATGAACTCATTGAATGGCGGTGCAGGCTAGAAGGGCCGAATGGCCTACTCCTGCACCTATTTTCTATGTTTCTATGTTTTCTATGTTTCGACTTGAATGGAGGGAGTCTGATTGAGAAGTTTGCAGATGATACAAAACAGACTGTGTGGTTGATAATGAAGAAGAAAGTTGCGGACTGCAGGAAGATATCAATGAATGGTCAGGTGGGCAGAACAGTGGCAAATGGAATTTAATCCGGGGAAGTGTGAGGTATGCATTGGGGGAAGACTAACAAGGCAAGGGAATACATTAAATGTTAGGAGATTGAGAAATATAGAGGATCAGAGGTACCTTGGGGTGCATGTCCACATATACTGAAAGGTAACAGGCCAGATACATAAGAAGGCATACGGGATACTTGACTTTATTAGCCGAGGCATAGAATACAAGAGGTGGGAGGTTATGCTTGAACTGTATAAAACACTAGTTAGGCTGCAGCTAGAATACTGCGTGCACTTCTTGGCTTGGAGGTAGGAAGCAAAGGGTAATGGTTGATGGATGTTTTTGTGACTGGAAGGATGTTTCCAGTGGGGTTCTGCAGGGCTCAGTGCTGGGTCCTTTGCTTTTTGTAGTATATATCAATGATCTAGATTTGAATATAGGGAGTATGATTAAGAAGTTTGCAGGCGACACTAAAATTGTCTGTGTGGTTTGATAATGAAGAGGAAAGTCGGACTGCAGGAGGATATCAATCTACTGGTCAGGTGGGCAGAGCAGTGGCAAATGGAATTTAATTCAGAGAAGTGTGAGGTGATGCACTTTGGGAGGGCTAATAAGGAAAGGGTATACACACAGTAGGCCACCTAATAGTGTAGATGAACAAAGGGACCTTGGAGTGCTTGTCCACAGATCCCTGAAAGTAGCAGGCCAGGTGGATAAGGTGGTTAAGAAGGGACACGGAATGCTTGCCTTTAATGGCCAAGGCATAGAATATAAGAGCAGAGAGGTTATGCTTAAATTGTATAATACTTTGGTTAGGCCACAGCTGGAGTACTGCGTGCAGTTCTGGTCGCCGTATTATAGGAAGGACGTGATTGCACTAGAGAGGGTGCAGAGGAGATTTACTAGGATGCTGCCTGGAATGGAGAATCTTAGTTATGAGGACAGATTGGATAGGCTGGGTTTGTTCTCATTGGAACAGAGGAGGTTGAGAGGAGACCTCATCGAGGTGTACAAAATATTGAGGGGCCTGGACATAGTGAATAGTAAGGGTTTATTTCCATTGGTCGAGGGGGCATAGTTTTAAGGTGGAGAAGATTTGAGGGGGGGGCTTCTTTACGCAGAGGGTTATGGGGATCTGGAACTCGCTGCCTGGAAGAGTGGTGGATGCAGAAACCCTCACCACTTTTAAGAGATGGTTGGATGGGCACTTAAAGTCCGGTAACCTGCAGGGTTACGGACCTAGAGCTGGTAATTGGGATTAGACTGGATGACCTTTTGTTGGACGGTGCAGATATAATGGTAAGTACTGCAGGGAATCGAATACGGCCAGGGTGATCTCCTGGACTAGTGTCGATCGCCTGGATGGGTCGGAGAGGAATTTTTATTAGATTTTTTCTCCCGAAATTGGCCTGGGTTTTTATCTGGTTTTTGCCTCTCCCAGGAGATCACATGGCTCCGGTTGGGGTGGAGTGTAGAATGTTTCAGTATAAGGGGTGTTGCAGTTGTGTGAGGCGGACTGGTTGGGCTGGGTGCTCTTTGCCTTTCCGCCATTGTTCATGGATTTATATGTAACCTTCAGGACTGCTGACCGAGGGCCGTGTGGCTCTTTGTCGGCCGGCGCGGACACGATGGGCCGGAGTGGCCTCCTTCTGCGCTGTAAATTTCTATGTTTCTCTGTTTCTATCTGTGTTTCCGTGCTGTAAATGTCTGTGATTCTGTGAGTAGTCAGCGGACCGGTTCAAAGGATGGAGCCTGGAAGCTGCAGTTGGAATGTGTAGGGTCTCAGCCCCATTGGTTAAGTACCCCGTCGTGCTGCGTCACAATCCATTTCTACCCCAAAAACCTTTCATGTATTTTCCAAGTGACGTTTTTACACGTTTGCTGGAACTGTGTGAAATGTGAAATGATTTGCAGATTGACAGACTGGAATAGATGTGTCTAATTAGGAAGATTGTGAGGAGGATCGAAACAGTAACAACGCGCCTCACAAAGCCGAAACTCCAAACCTGTGAAATTCAGGAAATGTCTCAGATCGGTTGCTGAGGTTTTGTTTTGAATCAAACTAAATAGAATCGCCCCGTGACCATTACACTGTCACAGCATGTCGTCCGCCATGGAAGGGACAGGGAACCAAGGTATGAAAGCTAGAAATTCCGCCATGATTGATGTACTTTGACTCGAGGTTAATTGTTAAACCCAGGCTGGGCCCGAGTCTAGATTAAGGAGACTGACTGTAATACTTCAAATACTGTGAACTCAGCACTGAACGCATGCTTGGGCATATTCACCAATCCTGGGTTCCCAATGAGGAGTCATGACATAACGTTACAAATCTATCGTAGCAATTCACCACCCCATGTTCCATCCAAGCAGGGGGTTAGTGAATTACCATTTTGCTCGTAGCCTCCCAAGTGAGTATCCATCTCCTTTTAGAGAGATGTTCTGTGTCAATGATGCTCTGTGAAGAACTCATGCTTGGTTTTATGTTTTAATGACTTAGCTCAAATTCCTGGGGCCGAAATTGTCCCTTCCCTTAAAGCCTGTTACCGCCCGGAAATCAGCGGCCACACTGCGGACTGGACTGGCTCCATTTCAAAGTTGCCCCCTCCACTGCTGCCAATCCGTGCTCAGTGCGTCGTCAGACCGCGCACAGCCGATGTGCCACCCCCCTGCCCCGAACGCGCTGAAAATCTTGCTGCCGCCGCTCAGTACCACCGTGCTCACAGTGTTTGTAAAATGGCGGTGCGGCCGTCATTAAAGGGGAGGGAGCACTGCCGTGGCTGCCATCTTATTTTTTTTTGTCTGCCAACTGCCATGTCGGGCCAATAATTATGTTCCTGGGTTCGGCCGACAGGCAGCCTGGCACACCCCGTCTTGGGCCTGGCCCGGCCCTGCCCGGCCGAAACTCCCTGGGTACAAATCGCAGAGCTTGCAGCGGCCCTCCCCTTTAAGTGAAGCGGAGTGACGTGGTGATATGCGAGTGTGATGAGTGACAGTGGTGAACACGCTGCTCACAACCACTCCCGCCCCATTATCACCCATTTCTGGGCCGCTCGGGAAAAAGCCAAAGAGCGGGATTTTGCACAATAGGCCACCACATCTACCGCTGCAGTACAGACAGTGGAAACGCGGTAAGTGCACCGCGATTCCAGCGGGGGGCAGCTTCAGCCCCCAGTATCTCCACATTTAAGCCGCCTTTACAGCAAGCAATTCAGAAAGCAAATAATGGCATGTTGGCCTTTATTACAAGAGGATTTGAGTATAAGAGTAAAGCCGTCTTACTGCAATTATACAGGGCCCTGGTGAGACCACACCTGGAGTATTGTGTACAGTTTTGGTCTCCTGACCTAAGGATGAATATACTTAGCTTAGAGGGAGTGCAACGAAGGTTCACCAGACTGATTCCTGGGATGGGGGGATTGTCCTATGAGGAGAGATTGAGGAGACTGGGCCGATATTCTCTGGAGTTTAGAAGAATGAGAGGTGATCTCATTGAAACAAACAAAATTCTTACAGAGCTTGACAGGGTAGATGCAGGGAGGGTGTTTCCCCCGGGCTGGGGAGTCTAGAACCAGGGGTCACAGTCTCAGGATAAGGGGTCGGCCATTTAGGACTGAGATGAGGAGAAATTTCTTCACTCAGAGGGTGGTGAATCTTTGGAATTCTCTGCCACAGAGGGCTGTGGAGGCTCAGTCGTTGAGTACATTCAAGACAGAGACCAATAGATTTTTGGATATTAAGGGAATCAAGGGATATGGGGATAGTGCAGGAAAGTGGAGTTACATAGAAACATAGAAAATAGGTGCAGGAGTAGGCCATTCAGCCCTTCGAGCCTGCACCGCCATTCAATATGATCATGGCTGATTATTCACCTCAATATCCCTTTCCTGCTTTCTCTCCATACCCTTTGTTCCCTTTAGCCGTAAGGGCGATATCTAACTCCCTCTTGAATATATCCAACGAACTGGCATCAACAACTCTTTGTGGCAGGGAATTCCACAGGTTAACAACTCTCTGAGTGAAGAAGTTTCTCCTCATCTCAGTCCTAAATGGCCTACCCCTTATCCCTAAGACTGTGTCCCCTGGTTCTGGACTTCCCCAATATCGGGAACATTCTTCCTGCATCTAACCGGTCCAGTCCCATCAGAATTTTATATGTTTCTATGAGATCCTCTCTCATCCTTCTAAACTCCATTGTATAAAGGCCCAGTTGATCCAGTCTCTCCTCATATGACAGTCCAGCCATTCCTGGAATCAGTCTGGTGAACCTTCGCTCCACTCTCTCAATAGCAAGAACGTCCTTCCACAGATGAGGAGACCAAAACTGAACACAATATTCCAGGTGAGGCCTCACCAAGGCCCTGTACAATTGCAGTAAGACCTCCCTGCTCCTATACTCCAATCCCCTAGCTATGAAGGCCAACATGCCATTTGCCTTCTTTACCGCCTGCTGTACCTGCATGCCAACTTTCAATGACTGATGAACCATGACACCCAGGTCTCACTGCACCTCCCTTTTTCATAATCTGCCACCATTCACATAATCTGCCTTCATGTTTTTGCCACCAAAGTGGATAACCTCACATTTATCCACATTATACTGCGTCAGCCAAGCATTTGCCCACTCACCTAACCTGTCCAAATCACCCTGCAGCCTCTTAGCGTCCTCCTCACAGCTCACACCGCCATCCAGTTTAGTGTCATCTGCAAACTTGGAGATATTACACTCAATTCCTTCATCCAAATCATTAATGTATATTGTGAAGAGCTGGGGACCCAGCACTGAGCCCTGCGGTACTCCACTAGTTACTGCCTCCCATTCCGAAAAGGACCCATTTATCCCTACTCTCTGCTTCCTGTCTGCCAACCAGTTCTCTATCCACGCCAGTACATTACCCCCAATACCATGTGCCTTGATCTTATGTGGTACCTTGTCAAAGGCCTTTTGAAAGTCCAAATACACCACATCCACTGGTTCTCCCTTGTCCACTCTACTAGTTACATCCTCAAAAAATTCCAGAAGATTTGTCAAGCATGATTTCCCTTTCATAAATCCATGCTGACTTGGACCGATCCTGTCACTGCTTTCCAAATGTACTGTTATTTCATCTTTAATAATTGATTCCAACATTTTCCCCACTACTGATGTCAGGCTAACTGGTCTATAATTACCCGCCTTCTTCCTCCTTTTTTAAAAAGTGGTGTTACATTAACTACCCTCCAGCCCATAGGAACTGATCCAGAGTCGATAGACTGTTGGAAAATGTTGACCAATGCATCCACTATTTCTAGGGCCACCTCCTTAAGTACTCTAGAATGCAGACAATCAGGCCCTGGGGATGTATCGACCTTCAATCCCATCAATTTCCCCAACACAATTTCCCACCTAATAAGGATATCCTTCAGTTCCTCCTTCTCACTGGACCCTCGGTCCCCTAGTGCATCTAGAAGGTTATTTGTGTCTTCCTTCGTGAAGACAGACCAAAGTATTTGTTCAATTGGTCTGCCATTTCTTTGTTCCCCATTATTAATTCACCTGAGACCGACTGCAAGGGACCTACGATTGTTTCACCAATCTTTTTCTCTTGACATATCTATCGAAGCTTTTGCAGTCAATTTTTATGTTCCCGGCAAGCTTCCTCTCGTACTCTATTTTCCCCCTCCTAATTAAACTCTTTGTCCTCCTCTGCTGAGTCCTAAATTTCTCCCAGTCCTCACGTTTGCTACTTTTTCTGGCCAATTTATTTGCCTCTTCCTTGGATTTAACACTATCCTTAATTTCCCTTGTTGGCCACGGTTGAGCCACCTTCCCTGTTTTATTTTTACTCCAGACAGGGATGTACAACTGTTGAAGTTCATCCATGTGATCTATAAATGTTTGCCATTGCTTATCCACCGTCAACCCTTTAAGTATCATTTGCCAGTCTATTCTAGCCAATTCACGCCTCATGCCATCGAAGTTACCTTTCCTTAAGTTTAGGACCCTAGTTTCTGAATTAACTGTATCACTCTCCATCTTAATAAAGGATTCTACCATATTATGGTCACTCTTCCCCAAGGGGCCTCGCACAACAAGATTGCTAATTAGTCCTTTCTCATTACACACCACCTAGTCTAGGATGGCCAGTTCTCTAGTCGGTTCCTCCACATATTGGTCTAGAAAACCATCCCTAATACACTCCAGGAAATCCTCCTCTACCGCATTGCTACCAGTTTGGTTAGCCCAATCTATATGTAAATTAAAGTCACCCATGATAACTGCCGTACTTTTATTGCACACATCCCTTATTTCTTGTTTTATGCTGTCCCCAACCTTACTACCACTGTTTGGTGGTCTGTATACAACTCCCATCAGCGTTTTCTGCCCTTTGGTATTCCGCAGCTCCACCATACCGATTCCACATCATCCAGGCTAATGTCCTTCCTTACTATTGCATTAATTTCCTCTTTAACCAGCAATGCTACCCCACCTCCTTTTCCTTTCTGTCTATCCTTCCTAAATGTTAAATACCCCTGGATGTTGAGTTCCCAGCCTTGGTCACCCTGGAGCCATGTCTCCGTGATGCCAATTACATCGTATCCGTTAACTGCTATCTGCGCAGTTAATTCGTCCATCTTATTCCGAATACTCCTCGCATTGAGGCACAGAGCCTTCAGGCTTGTCTTTTTAACACACCTTGCCCCTTTACAGTTTAGCTGTAATGTGGCCCTTTTTGTTTTTTGCCTTGGGTTTCCCTGCCTTCCACTTTTACTATTCTCCTTTCTGTCTTTTGCCTCTGTCTCCCTTTTATTTCCCTCTGCCTCCCTGCATAGGTTCCCATCCCCCTGCCATATTAGTTTAACTCCTCCCCAACAGCACTAGCAAACACTCCCCCTAGGACATTGGTTCCGGTCCTGCCCAGGTGCAGACCGTCCGGTTTGTACTGGTCCCACCTCCCCCAGAACCGGTTCCAATGTCCCAGGAATTTGAATCCCTCCCTGCTGTACCACTGCTCAAGCCACGTATTCATCTGAGCTATCCTGCGATTCCTACTCTGACTAGCACATGGCACTGGTAGAAATCCCGAGATTACTACTTTTGAGGTCCTACTTTTTAATTAGTTGAGGTCGATGATCAGCCATGACCTTATTGAATGGCGGAGCAGGCCCAATGGCCGACTCCTGCTCCTAATTCTTATGTTGTTTACTCCAAATCCTTGGCCCGTGGCTCTCCTTTCTCCCCTTCAAGCCCGAGAATGAATTCAGTGATACTGTGGCTACAATATCGGAGATGCTGTCTAACCAACAAAGTGCCTTTTACTCACCTGTTTTTCAGAACTAGATCAAGTATCCCTGTCCATGTACTGACTGTAAGCTTTAACACACTAACTGATCCAGGCAGTAACTTGGTTCCCTGCCTGCTCTATTTCCAAATCCAGATCCAAGTTACAATCTCCAACTATTGTCTCTATTTGCAGATCGCTGTGGTCTGCATGCACATCCATTCCTCCTTAAGTCATTACAGTTAGAATGTCTATAAAATACTCCTACAACAATAACAGTGTCTTTAACATAATGAAGCATCTCAAGGCAGGTCTCGAGCATTATCAGACAAAACCAGGAGCTATTAGGACAGGTGATGGGATAACTGTTACATGGCAGGATTGGGGTTCGGTGGTAACGGGGTTCTTGAAGCAAGTACATTTGAACACAGAGAGGTGATGCTGATTAATCTGATAGTGTAGGTTTTAATGGAAAGCTTTCAATCTGACCCATCGGGAGTGGGAGACAATCTGGTCCAGTTTGGGTCAAACCACTTAAGCCCAGATGTGAGGTTGAGCAGATAAATTCTGGTTGGGTTGGGGTGATGCGTGTTACTTTCTCACACAGTCTGGAGCGCCGAAATTCCCGAGCGCCCCATTTGGAGGCAGTAATCCTCGTGGGGCGGGACTTCCTGTGCCTGGACGTCGCGCCCCATGACCTAAATTGGGGTCACCGCCCCTGAGAGGAAGTGGAGCACAATGTCGGCTCGGGGGCGCGACACGGCCTTTCCGCATCGTGCTGACGCGTTCCATGGGCCCACCCACTTCCATTAAAAGGGAGGCATGCTGCAAGCTCTGCACCGTTCTTGATGGGCCTCCACCAGGCCACTGGGGTTGTGGGGTGCCCTGGCCACTGCCCGGCACAGAAACAGAGTTTGCCACATCGGCAGAGAAAGGCCCGACCGGTAAGGCGGCAAAACCAATGTCGGCACGCACCTCCCCATTACCACGGGGTGTGATCCGAACTTTGCCGTGGGACGAAAGGGGTTGTCGCGCACGGCGCTGACCTCGGCGGAGGCACAGCGGCCCGTGAAGCTACCAGTGGGGGCACGACGCTATTGGTTCCTGCCTCCGCTAATGGCTGTGCAATTTCGTGCCCCATTAGTGCCCCCGGAGGCGCTAATGGGAGGTGAACAACAGGTACTTCCTAACACAAAGGTTGCCTGTTCCACGGGGCATGGGTTCGCTCGTCTATCGGGTTCCCTCCTGTGCTTTTGTTTAAACGTTGCCAATTTGCCACCAAACTATAGCAACATTAATGGGAGCCAGAGAAAGCAGCCGCTTCCATTGTCGACTCAGTCTCCTCTCAGGGCTGGTGGGAGAGACCGGCAGGACAAGGCAAAGGATAAAATGCACATGCTGCATTTATCAGTCGAGTTTAATCAGAGCTTCGAGTTTAGCATTGGCTGCCGAGAGGGTGAATGGGGATCACGTTGCCATGGTGAACTGCAATCTTACCATCTACTGAACTGTTTAGTTGAAGATTCTTGTCAAAGCTAGTTGTTAAGTGTGTTGATGTGACAGAGAGGCCAGTGATGGGGCAGGTAAAGAACAACACATCTTCAGATAAAATCAACTAAACAGCGCAGACGGGACCTGCTTTCATTCTCCAGGCTCTGCAATCATCGGCAGTCCCTGGAAAACACAATGACTTGCTTCCACGGCAAAAACAAGGACGAGTTCCCAGATGTTTCGAATGAAGAACCCGAACTACATCCTGAAGGGTGGAAGATGCCGGTGCGTGGATTTTTTAACATGTGGTGACCGTTGCACACCAGCCACCACACGGGTTTGACAGAGCTAGGCCTTGGTCCAGTGGCAAGGCCTCTGCAATGCCGGCAGTGTGTCTCATAGAATTCCCTCTGACACAACGAGGGAGAGACGCGCTGTTGGACAGTGAGACTATGAAACATTTAACTTCACAAATCTCTGCCACAGAGGGCTTTTGTATCCTCTGTGCTCATTTGAGCAGTGCTTGACCATGTGAAAGGATTCCATTTCCAGCCCTAACACTCCCAGGGCAGATACAGCACGGAGTTAGATACAGAGTAAAACTTCCTCTACACTGTCCTATCAAACACCATATTCTGTCTGTCATATATGTAACCTTCATGTAACTGTAACCTTCATGTAATAACACTGTATACTGTATACACCTAAGAAATGCACACCTTGACCACAAGGGATGAACTTCTGGGAGACACTCCTCGCCTGGTTATCCAGGTATATAAAGGGAGGTCCCACGCAGGGTCAGCACTTCTTGGTCCTGTGAATAAAGGTTCAGGTCACAGAGTGACCTTGTCTGCAGAATGTGTCGCGTGTGAATTTATAGTAGTGTGTAAGGAAACTACATTTGGCGACGAGAAACGGGAATCAACGACTCAGAGAATGGCCACTGGTAGCACAGAGGAACGGTACTGTGTTGGTGAGGACTGGGACGATTTCATTGAGAGGCTCCAGCAGAGCTTTGTCACGAAGGACTGGCTGGGAGACGCAGCGGCTGACAAGCGAAGGGCGCATCTACTGACCAGCTGTGGACCTAAGACGTACGCGCTGATGAAAGACCTGCTCGCACCCGAGAAGCCGGAGCACAAAACCTTTGAAGAGCTCAGCAAACTGATCGAGCAGTATACACATGGCCCGACACCGATTCTATACACACCGACGTTGGGAAGGGCAGAGCATACCGGACTTTGTTGCAGACCTTTGGCGCTTGGCCAGCCTCTGTAAGTTCACAGATGCCTGCAGGGGGGAGATGTTAAGGGATTTCTTTATTGAGGGCATTGGTCATGCCGGGATTTTCAGAAAGCTAATTGAGACCAAGGACTTGACCTTGGAAGCGGCGGCGTTGATGGCTCAAACCTTCATGGCGGAGGAGGTGGAAACAAAGATAATATACGCGCGCAACTCTGCTCCCAACGTGGCAATGGATCAGGGAGTTAACATTGTAAACGCGACTCAGAACCCCGCAGGCAGGCAAGGGCAATTTGACACCAACCCAGGCAGCAACAGACTCTAGAGTGGGTCCTCAACAGAGACGATGGCAGGTTGAACGGACATTTACACCACCACAAGGGACAATACGTCCCGGGATGGGGCCATTGACACCCACTAACAGAATGCTCAAGAGTAATCAAAGAGACAATCAGAGAGGAATGCCTTGTAACAGCCCTTTTGTTCACAACAATCTCAGCTTATGCTGGAGGTGCGGGGGCTGACATGCTGCAAAAACCTGTAGGTTTCAACAATTTATCTGTAGAAATTGTAACTTCAGTGGACATTTAGCCAGAATGTGCAGGAAGCCGGCAGCAAGGCTAATTTACGAGACAGATGAACCACAAGAGGGGTCTGCAAGGCAGGTTGATGCTTGGGACAAAGCAATGGACGCTGAAGTTCAGCGGGTTCATGTGGCAAGCATCCACAGCTCATATACCAAAACACCACCAATGATGAAGAAAGACCTATTAATCGGCATCCTGGCACGCATGGAGCTGGACACAGGGGCCAGCCAGTCACTTATGAGTGTCCAACAATTCGAGAAACTATGGTCACTCAGAGCTAGCAGACCCAAACTAGAACGCATTGACATGCAATTACGGACGTACACCAAAGAGATCATCCCAGTGCTCGGCAGTGCAATGTTGGTGGTCACACATAATGGATCAGAGAATCGGCTGCCACTCTGGATTGTCCCGGGAAATGGTCCCATGCTTTTGGGGAGGAGCTGGCTAGCCGAGATGAACTGGAAATGGGGGGGTGATTCTACAGAAATTTCAGTCTCTATTTCAACCTGGTGTCGGGACTTTCAAAGTACCAAAGTAGTGATAGGCATCACCCCGGACGCCAGACCAGTGCACCACAAAGCCAGAGCTGTGCCGTATGTGATGCGGGAGAAAATTGAGTGTGAGTTGGACAGGCTGCTAAGAGAGGGCATAATTTTGCCCGTTGAATTTAGCGACTGGGCAAGCCCCATCATCCCTGTCCTTAAAGCAGATGGCTCGGTCAGGATCTGTGGCGACTACAAGGCCACTATCAACCGAGTATCACTACAAGACCAATACCCGCTTCCGAGAGCGGAGGATCTTTTTGCCACGCTGGCAGGCGGCAAGCTGTTCACCAAGTTGGACCTCACTTCGGCCTACATGACCCAGGCACTGGCCGAAGAATTCAAGCTACTGACCACCATCACCACGCACAAGGGGCTGTTTGTCTACAACAGGTGTCTGTTTGGCATTCGATCAGCGGCCGCTATCTTTCAAAGGAACATGGAAAGCCTGCTTAAATCCATCCCTGGGACAATCGTATTTCAGGCCGACATCCTTATCACGGGTCGAGACACCGAGGAACACCTCCACAACCTGGAGGAGGTGCTACGCCGACTGGACCGGGTAGGCCTGCGACTAAAGAAGTCCAAGTGTGTGTTTTTGGTCCCAGAGGGCGAGTTTTTGGGCAGGAGGGTTGCCACAGACTGGAACCGGCCCACCAAATCCAAAATGGAGGCGATCCGTCGCGTGCCCAGGCCCGGCAAGACAACAGAGTTGTGTTCATTCCTGGGACTCTTGAACTATTTCGGGAACTTTCTGCCGAACCTAAGCACATTGTTGGAGCCGCTACACATGCTCCTGTGTAAGGGTTGCGATTGGTTTTGGGGGGACTGTCAGGAACAGGCTTTCAATCGGGCGCGGAACCTACTTTGTTCTCTTAAATTATTGACCCGGTACGACCCCTGTAAGAAACTGGTTTTAACGTGTGATGCATCATCCTATGGGGTTGGGTGCGTGTTGCAGCAGAGTAATGATGAGGCCAACTCCAACCTGTGGCTTATGCCTCCAGGTCGCGCTCTCAAGCAGAACGGGGATATGGGATGGTTGAAAAGGAAGCACTCGCGTGTGTCTATGGGGTGAAAAAGATGCACCAGTATCTTTTTGGCAGAAGGTTCGAGTTAGAAACAGACCACAAGCCGTTAACATCCGTCAGACAGCAAATCTATCGATGCCAATGCGTCAGCTCGCATATAGCGGTGGGCCCTCATGCTGGCTGCGTATGACTACACCATACGGCACCGGCCAGGCACCGAAAATTGCGCTGACGCGCTCAGCAGGCTTCCACTGGCCACCACTGAGGGGGCAGCGGAGCAAAGCGCCGAGATGGTCATGGCCGTTGAGGCCTTCGACAGCGCAGGCTCCCCTATCAAAATCTGGACCAACAGAGATCCCCTCCTATCCTTGATTAAGAAATGTGTCCTGACTGGGGATTGGGCGCCCGCACACGGAGCATGCCCTGAGGAGGTCAGACCATTTCACAGACGGATGGATGAGCTCTTCATCCAAGCCGACTGCCTACTATGGGGCAGCTGGGTAGTCATGCCCCAGAAGGGAAGAAGCATTCATCAGGGAACTCCACAGCGAGCACCCTGGCATCGTGCTGATGAAGGCCATTGCCCGGTCACATGTATGGTGGCCGGGGATTAACTCAGACCTGGAACACTGGGTTCGCAGGTGCACGACATGTGCCCAGCTGGGCAATGCCCCCAGGGAGGCCCCACTCAGCCCATGGCCCTGGCCCACCAAGCCATGGTAACGTATTCACGTAGACTACGCAGGCCCGTTCATAGGAAAAATGTTTCTCATTGTTGTTGCGTACTCGAAATGGATCGAGTGCATCACATTGAATTTGTGCACGACATCCACCACTGTGGAGAGTCTGCGTACGGTCTTTGCGACCCACGGCTTGCCGGACATCCTGGTTAGCGACAACGGCCCGTGTTTCACTAGTTATGAATTCTGGGAGTTCATGTCGGGTAATGGTATCAAACACATCAGGACGGCACCGTTTAAGCCGGCTTCCAATGGCCAGGCGGAATGTGCGGTCCAAATCATAAAACAGGGCATGCTCCGGATTCAAGGACCCTCCCTTCAGTACCACCTATCGCGCCTCCTGCTGGCCTATAGGTCCCGACCGCATTCGCTCACGGGAGTCCCGCCTGCAGAGCTACTTATGAAACGTACACTTAAAACTCGGCTGTCCCTCATTCATCCAGTCCTGTCAGACATTGTTGAGGGCAAGCGCCAGTCCCAAAATGAGTGCCATGACCGTAACTCAAAGGGGAGATGGATAGAAATCGGTGGGGGGAGGTGATGTCATGTTTGTAACCTTCATGTAACAACACTGTACACTGTATACACCTGAGAAATGCACACCTTGACCACAAGAGGTGAACTTGTGGGAGACACTCCTCACCTGGTCATCCAGGTATATAAAGGGAGGTCCCATGCAGGGTCAGCACTTCTTGGTCCTCTGAATAAAGGTTCTGGTCACAGAGTGACCTTGTCTGCAGAATGTGCCTCGTGTAAATTTATAGTAGTGTGTAAGGACACTACAATGTCCATCAGGCACGGTGTCTATGTGTGTGTACACTGGGTGTGACAGGACGGGGTGTGTGTGGGGGATGTGTGTGTGTATATACTGGGTGTGACAGGACGGGGTGTGTGTGTGTGTACACTGGGTGTGACAGGACGGTATGTGTGTGGGGGATGTGTGTGTGTGTATACTGGGTGTGACAGGACGGGGTGTGTGTGTGTGTACACTGGGTGTGACAGGACGTGGTTTGTGTGGGGGATGTGTGTACACTGGGTGTGACAGGACGTGGTTTGTGTGGGGGATGTGTGTACACTGGATGTGACAGGACAGGGTGTGTGTGGGGGATGTGTGTACACTGGGTGTGACAGGACGGGGTGTGTGTGTGTGTACACTGGGTGTGACAGGACGGGGTGTGTGTACACTGGGTGTGACAGGATGGGGTGTGTGTGTGTGTACACTGGGTGTGACAGGACGGGGTGTGTGTGTGTGTGTACACTGGGTGTGACAGGACAGGGTTTGTGTGGGGGATGTGTGTACACTGGGTGTGACAGGACGGGGTGTGTGTGGGGGATGTGTGTACACTGGGTGTGACAGGACGGGGTGTGTGTGTGTGTACACTGGGTGTGACAGGACGGGGTGTGTGTGGAGGGGGATGTGTGTACACTGGGTGTGACAGACGTGGTTTGTGTGGGGGATGTGTGTACACTGGGTGTGACAGGACGGGGTGTGTGTGTGTGTACACTGGGTGTGACAGGACGGGGTGTGTGTGGAGGGGGATGTGTGTGTGTACACTGGGTGTGACAAGACGGGGTGTGTGTGGAGGGGGATGTGTGCACACTGGGTGTGACAGGACAGAGTGTGTGTGTGTGCGCACTGGGTGTGACAGGACGAGGTGTGTGTGGAGGGGATGTGTGTACACTGGGTGTGACAGGACGTGGTTTGTGTGGGGGATGTGTGTACACTGGGTGTGACAGGACGGGGTGTGTGTGTGTACACTGGGTGTGACAGGACAGGGTGTGTGTGGGGGATGTGTGTACACTGGGTGTGACAGGACAGGGTGTGTGTGTGTGTACACTGGGTGTGACAGGACGGGGTGTGTGTGGGGGTGTGTGTACACTGGGTGTGACAAGACGGGGTGTGTGTGGGGGATGTGTGTACACTGGGTGTGACAGGACGGGGTGTGTGTGGGGGATGTGTGTACACTGGGTGTGACAGGACGGGGTGTGTGTGGAGGGGATGTGTGTACACTGGGTGTGACAGGACGGGGTGTGTGTGGGGGATGTGTGTACACTGGGTGTGACAGGACGGGGTGTGTGTGTGTGCACACTGGGTGTGACAGGACAGGGTGTGTGTGGGGGATGTGTGTACACTGGGTGTGACAGGACAGGGTGTGTGTGGGGGATGTGTGTACACTGGGTGTGACAGGGCAGGGTGTGTGTGGGGGATGTGTGTACACTGGGTGTGACAGGACAGGGTGTGTGTGGGGGATGTGTGTACACTGGGTGTGACAGGACAGGGTGTGTGTATACTGGGTGTGACAGGACAGGGTGTGTGTGGGGGATGTGTGTACACTGGGTGTGACAGGACAGGGTGTGTGTGGGGGATGTGTGTACACTGGGGTAGACAGGACGGGGTGTGTGTGGGGGATATGTGTACACTGGGTGTGACAGGACGGGGTGTGTGTGGGTGATGTGTGTACACTGGGTGTGACAGGACGGAGTGTATGTGAGGGCTGTGTGTACACTGGGTGTGACAGGACGGGGTGTGTGTGGGGGATGTGTGTACACTGGGTGTGACAGGACAGGGTGTGTGTGGAGGATGTGTGTACACTGGGTGTGACAGGACGGGGTGTGTGTGTGTGTGTGTGTACACTGGGTGTGACAGGACGGGGTGTGTGTGTGTGTGTGTACACTGGGTGTGACAGGACAGGGTGTGTGTGGGGGATGTGTGTACACTGGGTGTGACAGGACAGGGTGTGTGTGGAGGATGTGTGTACACTGGGTGTGACAGGACGGGGTGTGTGTGGAAGCTGATGATGATGTCAATGGTGAACCGCCTGCACAGACTCTTGTTACTAATGTTGGAGATATAGTGAGTTATGAATGGGTTCCTGTGGAGGATTAGATCAGGGAGCTTGTCTTTCAGTGTCTAAGCACACATATAGAAAATGGCAACTTACTGATGGCCCGGTGCATCTTGGAGCATCTGAGAGTTCGTGCAGAAAAATTAAAATCAAAGCTGAGGGAGATGGACACAATGAGCTCGGTGAGAAAAGAGAATTATGTTTGTAATTTCTGTTCTCTGTACAGAATGTTGGCAAAATGTGTCCTTGCCCCGCTGTCAGCATTCCGATCGGCAAGACACGAACAAGCCTTTCATCTCTCACGTTCTCTCCCACTTTTCCTGTACCGTGCTGTGTGGGCAGGAGGGATTGTGTGCAGCAGCAAGGAGTGGAAAGGGTTGAATGAACAAACTGCAATGTGATACACACAGAATTTTAGTTCGATATCTGAATGATTCAGGCACCATTTTGACTGCTCAGTGACTTGTAACTCTGTCAATTGGGGGCTACAATCCTCAGTTCATCTGAGTTCCTTTCCCATCAGTGGCACAGGAGCATTATTTTAAACTCATCTGAAGAATCTCAGCCCTTGTATTATCTGTCCTTCCTCAAGGACAAAGGGAGAGATAAAGCTTCCAGTCTGAGGCCTCAACCACCGGCACAAACTACCTGCCGTCTTTACCACACTCGCAGGAAGTGCTGCCGATTCAGCCTCAGAAATAACAAAACCAACTCCGAGTTTGAAGCTATTTATAAATATATAAAGGGTGGCAGCACTTTAGACAGAGACACAGAGGCAGAACATGAGCGACTGAGTGCGCCAGAGAAGCAGAGAGAGAGGGAGAGATTGCGGGAGGGAATGAGAAAGAGAAAGATAGAGATTAATAGAGAGACTGTGGGAGAGGGAAAGAGAGAAAGAGATTAATAGAGAGTCTGCGAGAGGGGCAGAGAGAGAGAGAGATTAATAGAGAGACTGTGGGAGAGAGACAGACAGAGGGAGAGAGATTAATAGAGAGACTGGGAGAGGGGCAGAGAGAGAGAGAGAGAGAGATTAATAGAGAGACTGGGAGAGGGACAGAGAGAGAGAGAGATTAATAGAGGGACTGAGAGAGAGAGAGAGATTAATAGAGAGGCTGTGGGAGAGAGAGACAGAAAGAGAGAGAGATTAATAGAGAGACTGGGAGAGGGACAGAGAGATAGAGAGATTAATAGAGAGACTGGGAGAAGCCCCAGAAAAACAATCTGTGCCCCTCCTCCTGAAGCTGCGATCCAGCCAGATATTGGTTGGCACCAATCCGGTGAATTGTGTTGGACACAGTTTCCCGAGGCCTGAATTCACTGCCTTTTCTTGGTATCACTGCACCCACCACTCAGTCAAAATCCAGCCCAGAAAGCCTCAACTCATCCATCAATTCCTGCTTCTAGTTGTTTCTTCAATGATGCCAGGATTTAGCCTCGAATACTCTGCTTAGAAATTTATTCCATATGTTTATCGCTCTGTGTGGGAAGACCCTCATGATTTCAGTCCGAACGTTACCCTTTTATCTTTCCAAGCTCACCTTGTTCATGGGACCCACCGCCTGTTCCCTCAGTCCTATTCCCACGAAAATGCTGACGACCCAGCTTCCCCTCCTTTCCCCGTGCTGGCTGATATTAACCTTTCCCTCTCTGCCCCACACCCCTTCAAATCTGCCCCGCTCGCCTCAAAAAAAACACCCTGGATCCTTCTGTCCTGGAAGCTACAGATCCATCTCCAGCCTTCCTTTCCTCCAATGACCCGCCAGTGGTCAGCGGTAGTGCCTCCAGTGGCAATAGAGTGTAATTACAGTGTGGCAAGTT
Source organism: Pristiophorus japonicus (assembly GCF_044704955.1). NCBI lineage: Eukaryota > Metazoa > Chordata > Chondrichthyes > Pristiophoridae > Pristiophorus > Pristiophorus japonicus. Next base: position 562,329 of record NC_091998.1, on the reverse strand, counting down.
TACATGGGCAGTTTCAGTGTGGAATTTATCATGGACAAACAGTGACAGGAGATATAAATTATAAATTTATTCATACTAAATAGCAAAACTTGTGGCAATTTGTGAAGCAACGAAACAGTTGATTGTCATCATCATCATCATGATAGGCAGTCCCTCAGAATCGAGGAAGATCTCCTCCCACTCTTAAAGTGAGTCCTTTGGTGGCTAACAGTCTGATATGAGAGCCACAGACCCTGTCACAGGTGGGACAGACAGTCGTCGGGGGAAGGGGTAGGTGGGACTGATTTGCCGCGCGCTCCTTCCGCTGCCTGCGCTTGACCTCTTCACGCTCGCGCCGTTGAGACTCGAAGAGCTCAACGCCCTCCCGGACGGACTTTCTCCACCTCGGGCGGTCTGTGGCCAGGGTCTCCCAGGTGTCAGTGGTGATGTCGCACTTTACCAGGGAGGCTTTGAGGGTTCCTTATAATATTTCCACTGCACACCTTTGGCTCAGTTGCCATGAAGGAGCTCCGCGTAGAGCAATTGCTTTGGGAGTCTCGTGTCTGGCATGCAAATTATGTGGCCTGCCCAGCGGAGCTGATCGAGTGTGGTCAGTGCTTCAATGCTGGGGATGTTAGCCTGGTCGAGGACGCTAACGTTGGTGCGTCTGTCCTCCCAGGGGATTTGCAGGATCTTGCGAGGACATTGTTGGTGGTATTTCTCCAGAGACTTGAGGTGACTACTGTATATGATCCATGCCTCTCAGCCATACAGCAGGGCGGGTATTACTACAACCCTGTAGACCATGAGCTTGGTGGTAGGTTTGAGAGCCTGGTCTTCGAACACTCTTTTCCTCAGACGGTCGAAGGCTGCACTGGCGCACTGGAGGTGATGTTGAATCTCCACATCAATGTCTGCCTTTGTTGATCAGAGGCTCCCGAGATATGGGAAATGGTCCACGTTGTCCAGGGCCGCGCTGTGGATCTTGATGTTTGGGGGGCTGTGCTGAGCGGCGGTGACAGGCTGGTGGAGGACCTTTGTCTTACGGATGTTAAGCGTAAGGCCCATGCTTTCATATGCCTCAGTGAATACATCCACTATATCCTGGAGTTCAGCCTCAGAATGTGTGCAGATGCAGGCGTCGTCCACGTACAGTAGCTCAACGACAGAGGTTGGGGTGATCTTGGACCTGGCCTGGAGGCGGCGTAGGTTGAACAGCTTCCCACTGGTTCTGTAGTTTAGTTCCACTCCAGGGAGCTTGTTGACTGTGAGGTGGAGCATGGCAGTGAGGAAGATTGAGAAGAGGGTTGTGGCGATTACGCAGCCCTGTTTGACCCCGGTCCGGACGTGGATTGGGTCTGTAATGGATCCGTTGGTAAGGATCACGGCCTGCATGTCATCGTGAAGCAGGCAAAGGATGTTGACAAACTTTTGGGGGCATCCAAAATGGAAGAGGACGCTCCATAGACCCTCACAGTTGACAGTGTCAAAGGCCTTTGTAAGGTTGAAGAAGGCCATGTATAAGGGCAGGCGCTACTTCCTGCATTTTTCCTGCAACTGTTGCGCTGCAAAGATCATGTCTGTGTGCCCCGTAGTGGATGAAATCTGCATTGTGATTCCAGGAGGAGCTCCTCGGCCACAGGGAGAAGACGGTTGAGGAGGATTCTAGCGACCACTTTCCCAGTGGCTGACAGCAGGGAGATTCCTCTGTAGTTGCTGCAGTCGGACTTGTCCCATTTTTAAAGATGGTCACGATCACTGCATCTCTGAGATCTCCCGGCATGTTCTCCTCCCTCCAGATGAGAGAGATGAGGTCATGTATCTGCGCCAACAGTGCCTCTCCACCATACTTTGGCGCCTCAGCGGGGATTCCATCCGCACCCTTGTTATTCTTAAGCTGTTTTATGGCTTTGCCGACCTTGCGCAGCGTTGGGGTTTCACTGAGGTGGTGGTGGGTAGCATGCTGCGGGATGGAGTCGAGAACAATCGAGTCAAAGGAGTGAGGAGATCGATTGAGGAGATCTTTGAAGTGCTCCTTCCAGCGGGCCCTGACAGCCTCGGTGTCCTTGATGAGTGTTTCCCTGTTCTTGGTCAGGAGTGGGGTGGGGCCTTGAGAGTTTGGACCGTAGGTGGCCTTGACTGCAATGAAGAATCCTCACATATTGTGGCTGTCGGCCAGTTGTTGTATCTCCTGTGCTTTCTCCATCCACCACCTGTTCTTTAGGTCCCGGGTTTTTCGTTGGACCTCCGCCTTGAGCCGTCTGTAATGTTGCTTTGCTGCTCCCGAGTTGGGTTGTTGCTTAAGGCTCAGAAATGCTCTGCGCTTGCGATCTATTAGTTCTTGGATCTCCTGATCATTTTCATCAAACCAGTCCTGGTGTTTTCTGGTTGAGTGACCAAGTGTCTCTTCACAGGTACTGGTTATAGAGGCCTGGAGGGCAGACCAAGCGCTGTGGGCATTCAGCATCTCAGGGTCATCAAGGCACGCCAGGTTAGCTGTGAGGCACTGGCTGTATAGGGCTCTCTTAACTGGATCTCTAAGTGTTCTGGCATTAACTTTTTTTTGTGGCACTGCTTCTGCTGTCCCCTCTGCTTTGGGGCAGTGTTGATGTCGACGATGGATCGGATTAGGCGGTGGTCCATCCAGCAGTCATCAGCTCCTGTCATGGCGTGGGTGATGCACACATCCTTGCGATCCCTGGCTCGGACGATGACATAGTCGAGCAGGTGCCAGTGTTTGGAGCGAGGGTGTTGCCACGATGCCTTGTATTTGTCCCCCTGGCGGAACAGGGTGTTGGTGAGGAGGAGTTCATGTTCTAGACATTTTGTCAGGAGTAGGGTACCGCTGCAGTTGGCTTTCCCTACCCCCCCTCTCTGCCAATCACACCTCCCCAGAGGGCTGTGTCTTTGCCAACCCTGGCATTAAAGTCACCCAGGAGGATCAATTTGTCGCCCGTGGGGACACAGGACAAGGATGTCTCGAGGTTGGAATAAAATCCCTCTTTAACCTCATCCGTTGCATCGAGTGTTGGGGCGTACGCACTGATGACTGTGGATAGGGTGAGTCGGAGAGTCATGAGGCCCATGAGGTTCGTTAACCCCTCAGGGGGAGTCTCTGAAGCGGTCGACCAGCTCGATTTTGACGGCGAAGCCGACTCTGTGAAGGCGGTGTTCTGCCTCTGGTTTTCCTTTCCAGAAAAAGGTGTAACCTCCACCTTGTTCCTTGAGCTGGCCCACCCCTGCTCACCGTCTAAGTTCCCGGGCAACGATGGCAGTGCGGCGTTCCGGCCTGTCACTGTTGGGGTTGTCCATGAGGGCCCTGATGTTCCAGGTCCCGAATTTCATGTTAGAGGAGTGGAAGATACCTGTGCGCGAGTTCTTTTAACGTGGGGTGGCCGCTGCACATCGGCAATCACACGGGCTTAGCTGAGCGAGGTCTTGGTCCAGTGGCCAGGGGTCCAAGGCTGGAGACCAGGCACTGCTGTATGGGCCTAGTTACCTACGGCGAGATGTTGGCTGCAAGCTCAGCGCTGGGTAGCGCCCTTGATGGTAGGTGGCCTGAGGCTTGGGGGCAGGCATTAGAAAGGTCAGCTGTCCGCTGGGGTTCTGAGGGATGTTTTAAAACGTTTCTTCCAAGGTTAAAAATTTCCCCAAAGGTTTCCAAGTTGTTTTAAAAGTTTAAGCGTTTAAAAGTATTTCCAAATTATTATTTTTTTTAAAGTTACACAGGTTGATTGAAGGTTTAATAAATAGATTAAGAGTTGATTAAAAGTTGATAAATAAATGTTTAAAATGTAAATCAAGTTGTTTAAACGTTAGTGTTCACCGCGAGCGACCTCGGGCAGGTACAGCCTGTTGTTGGACCCAGAGTGTGAGGCTGGGTCAGGCCCTCTGGCCAAGGGGACCCGGAGTGTGTCATTGGGTCAGGCCCTCTGGCCGAGGGGACCCGGAGTGTGTCATTGGACCAGGCCCTCTGGCCGAGGGGACCCGGAGTATGTTGTTGGGTCAAGCCCTCTGGCCGAGGGGACCCGGAGATAGCAGAAACTCTCTGTAAGCGATCAGTAATGAGAGCCTTGCTCAGACAGAGGGATCCCCTATAACCATACTCCGTTTCATCCTCAGATTTATAGTAACTCAGAATACTGGTTTTTAAAACCACCCATCGGTCCTGCCAGCCATGGTATATAGTTGGTCCACGCACATGTGTGCAGCCCAAGTATAAAAGGCCAGCCATTTTGTATAACAGCACTGAGGGCCTTAATAAAGCAGAGCCAAGGTTATACCTTCTTGGAGTTAACCAGTACTCAGTCTAACAGTTATTGCATGCACCACATTTGGCGACGAGACAACAAGAACCTTTGCATGCAAAAATGAGCACAATTGGATTGCTGGAGCGACTCGTGGAAGGAGAAGATTGGGCAGACTTTGTGAGCCGTTTGAGCCAGTTCTTCGTGGCCAACAAAATGGAGGAGGTCGGCGACGCAGATCGGCGCCGGCGGTGTTCCTCACGGTTTGCGATCCAAAAATTTATGGTCAGATAAGGAATCTACTCCTGTCTGTGAGTCCAACAGAGAAGACATATGAAGAATTGTGTACATTGGTACAGGACCACCTTAAGCCAGACGAAGGCATCATCATCTCGAGATACAGATTTTACACGCACGTTCGCTCCGAGGGCCACAATGCGGCGGAATTCGTTGCCGACCTGAGACATCTAGTGGGACCATGTAACTTCGGGGCTTCTTTGTAATCGGCATCAACCACGAGGTGATCCTGTGTAAACTACTGGTGGTGAGATGTTGGACTTGAATGGGGCCACCACGATCGCTCAGTCATGCATGACGACGGATGGAAATCTAAAGCAGGTATCAGTGAAAAATCAAAACTCAGCAACTATTGTAAATATGATTAATTTGGTGTTCGGCAGAGCGGCACATGGCAGGGCCTACCCGACTGCGTACGCGAAACCTGCGGTTGCCCAAAGTCTGCCAACGGGAATGCATCCGATTTCTCCGTGTTGGCGTTGTGGGGGAAATCACCAACGCCAGCAGTGCCGATTTAAGCAATATAGTTGTAAAGGCTGTCTGAGAATGGGACATCTCCAGCGCAAGTGTCCACAGATGAGCAAGCGTGCTGCGACATACCATGTGGAGGATGATGGCCAGACTAGCGCGGATCCAGATACACAATCCGAGATGCCAGAGGAGGAAGTGTATGGACTTTACTCAGTCCTAACTAAGAGCAAACCGATAATGATCAACGTGAAATTTAATGGGGTGCCGGTATCGATGGAACTGGACACGGGGGCGAGTCAAACGATAACGAGCCGGAGGGCATTCGACAAGCTGTGGGATACTAAGGCTGTGAGGCCCAGGCTGAGTCCAGTCAATGCCAAGTTGTGCACGTACACCAAAGAACTCATAACGGTGATTGGCAGTGCCACAATTAAAGTGTCGTATGATGGTGCAGTTCATGAGTTACTGCTATGGATTGTCCCAGGCAATGGCCCAACGTTGTTTGGCAGGAACTGGCTTGAAAAAAATTAGATGTGACTGGACCGACATTAAGGCGTTGTCGTTGGAGGAAGACACATGTGCCCAAGTATTGAGCAAGTTCCCCTCGCTGCTCGAACAAGGCATCGGCAACTTCACGGGATCCAAGGTGCAGATCCACGTGGACTCGGATACAAGACCCGTCCATCATAAAGCTCGGGCAATTCCGTATATGATGAGGGAGAAGGTCGAAATCAAACTAGCCAAATTCCAGCGGGAAGGGATCATATCACCAGTTGAATTTAATGAATGGGCCAGCCCCATTGTTCCTGTGCTGAAAAGTGATGGCACAGTCAGAACTGTAGAGGCTGCAAGGTCAAGAACAACAGGGTTTCGAAACAGGATCAGTACCTGTTACCGAAGGCTGATGACTTGTTTGCAGTGCTAGCCCGGGGGAAGTCGTTCACCAAACTGGACTTGACATTGGCCTACATGACACAGGAGCTGGTCGAGACACTGAAGAGACTTACGTGCATCAACACGCATAAAGGACCGTTTGTTTATCACAGGTGCCCTTTTGGAATTTTCTTGGCTGCAGCAATATTTCAGAGGAACATGGAGAGTCTACTGAAGCCCGTTCTCAGAACTGTCGTGTTCCAAGATGACATCCTGATCACAGGTCGTGACTCCGAGGAACATCTGAACAACCTGGAAGAGGTTCTACATCGTCTGGACAAAGTGGGACTCAGACTGAAACGCTCGAAGTGCATCTTCATGGCACCAAAGGAGGAAAATTGCTGCTGACGGCATCAGGCCCATGGATGCGAGAATCAAAGTCATCAAGAATGCACCCAAGCCGCAGAATGTGACGGAGCTGCATTCGTTCCTGGGTCTAGTCAACTACCTCGGTAGCTCCCTACCTAAATTGAGCACCTTATTAGAATCACTGCACGTGCTGCTAAGAAAAGGCGACAACTGGGTTTGGGGCGCATCTCAAGACAGCTTTTGAGAAAGCCACTAATCTGTTTTGCTCCAACAAGCTGCTGGTACATTATGACCCATGTAAACATTTAGTATTGGCCTGTGATGCATCGTCATATGGAATTGGTTGCGTACTCCAACAAGCTAAGGAGTCGGGTAAACTTCAACTAGTCGCGTATGCTTCAAAAAGTTTGTCTAAAGCGGAAAGAGCCTACAGCATGGCAGAGAAAGAAGCACTAGCCTGTGTGTATGGGGTTAAAAAGATGCACCAGTACCTGTTTGGTCTTCGGTTTGAACTGGAGACAGATCACAAGCCGCTCATTTCACTGTTCTCTGAAAACAAAGGTATCAATACCAATGCTTCATCCCGCATCCAGAGGTGGGCACTGACATTACCTGCTTATGATTATGTCATTCGCCACAGACCTGGCACCGAGAATTGTGCCGATGCACTGAGCCGTCTGCAGTTGCCCAAATCGGAGGTGGAAACACCACAACCGGCGGGCCTATTGTTAGTTATGGATGCTTTTGAGAGTGAAGGAACCTTTGTCACGGCTCAACAAGTTAAGACCTGGACCAGCCAGGACCCAATTTTATCGGTGGTGAAGAATTGCATCCTCAAAGGTGATTGGTCTGCCACACCCAAGCAAATGTGCGAGGAGACCAAACCTTACATTCATCGCAAAGACGAACTGTCTATTCAGTCGGATTGTATACTGTGGGGCAATCGTGTTGTTATGCCGAAGAAAGGGAGAGAGAAATTTGTACATGAGCTACATAGCATACATCCCGGCATTGTAATAATGAAAGCCATCGCCAGGTCTCATGTATGATGGCCAGGAATTGACTCTGAGCTGGAATCATGTGTGTATCAGTGCAATACTTGCATGTAGCTCAGCAAAGCATCAGCGGAATCGCTGCTGAGTCTGTGGCCATGGCCATCGAAACCATGGTCCAGGATCCACATCGACTTTGCAGGTCCCTTCCTGGGGAAGATGCTTTTAGTTGTGGTGGATGGATACTCGAAGTGGATAGAGTGTATAATCATGTCATCCAGCACATCCACAGCTACCATTGAGAATTTCAGTGTCATATTCACGACACATGGCCTGCCTGACATCGTTGTTAGCGACAACAGATCGTGCTTCACCAGTCAGGAGTTTCAAGAGTTCATGAAACTCAATGGTATCAAACATGTAAGATCAGCACCATTCAAACCTGCATCCAATGGGCAAGCAGAACATGCTGTTCAAATCATAAAGCAGAGTATGAAGCGAGTAACCCAAAGGTCACTGCAGACCCGCCTGTCATGCATACTGCTTAGTTACAGGGCAAGACCACACACGCTTACCACACACGCCTGCTGAACTAATGATGGAGAGGTCTTAAGACCAAGCTATCTCTTGTACACCCTGACTTGAATAATCATGTTGAATACAGAAGACAAAGTCAGCAAGGGTATCACGATCGCGCAGCTGTGTCACGCGATATTTCTGTAAATGATCCTGTTTATGTTCTGAATTATAGTCAGGGTCCTAAGTGGATCGCTGGTGCTGTCATGGCCAAGGAGGGCAATAGAGTATTTATTGTCAAGCTCAAAAATGGGCAAACATGCAGGAAACAAATGGATCAGACAAAGCTGCAGCACACAGACAAACCGGAACAGTCGGAGGAAGACAATCGACGACAAACCAACCTACCCCCAGTCATCAGAGGACTCAGTGGTCATCAGTGAATCGGGACTTTCAATCACTGACATGTTCAATGAAAATGGACTTTCAATCCTTGACATGGCCATTGCCACTCCCACCAGGTCAGCCACCCAGTCACCAGTCACAACACACTCTGAACACTCGCCCAAGGCTAGAGTTGAACTGAGATGGTCAACCCGGGAGTGTAAAACACCGGACCGTCTCAATTTGTAAAAGACTGTGTTAATATCTCAGAGGGGGGTATTGTCATGTATGTACTTTTGGGATCACTAGCCACTAGATGGCGTCACTGTTGGAGGCCATTGGGCTGCACGCACGTGTGTGCAGCCCAAGTATAAAAGGCCAGCCATTTTGTATATTAGTCACTTTGAGCCTTAATAAAGCAGAGCCAAGCTCATACCTCTTGGAGTTAAACAGTACTCAGTCTAACAGTTATTGCTTACACAACAGAAACAATACTATAAAACTAGTCAAATGTGACAGCGAGCTACATAAGGAGATATTAGGGCAGATGACCAAAAGCTTGTCAAAGAGGTAGGTTTTAAGGAGCATCTTAATGGCCTCCTTCCATGCTGTAACTTTCTATAATTCTATGAAAAGAGGAGAACGGGATAGAGGCGGAGAGGATTCGGGATTTTAGAGTATAGGGCCCAGGCAGCTGAGGGCACAGCCACCAATGGTGTACTGAGGGAAGAGAGGGCTGCACAAAAGGCCAGAATTGGAGGAGCGCTGAGATCTCGGAGGGGGGTGGGGGTTGTGGGGCTGTAGAAGGTTACAGAGCTAGGGAGGGGCGAGGGATTTGAATCAAGGATAAGAATTTTAAAATTGAGGCGTTGTCAATGTAGGTCAGTGAGCACAGGAGTGACAGGTGAACGGGACTTGGTGCATATTAGGACACGGGCAGCCGAATTGTGAGTGAGCTCACGTTTAAACAGGACAGAAGATGGCAGACTGGCCAGGAGAGCATTGGAATAGTCAAGTGTGGAGGTACAAAGGCATGGATGAGGGTTTCAATGGCGGATGAGCTGAGGCGGGGTAGAGATGGGCGATGTTACAGAGCTGGAAGTGGGCAGTGTTGGTGATTGAAAGGCTGTGGGGTTGGTAGCACAGCTCAGGGGCACCTGCATAATCCCGAATCCTAATTGCATCATCTCCATTTGGTATAAAATGAGCATATATTTTGTGAATATTTCAATCAAATTTTTGATTGCTAGGGTCAGCTAGGACACCGAGTTTGCGAAAGGTTTGATTCTGGCTCAGGCAGTTGCCAGGGGAAGGGAAGGAGTCGGTGGCTAGGGAACGTAGTTTGTGGCGGGGACAGAAAACAATGGCTTTGGTATTCCCAATGTTTAATTGGAGGCAATTCCTGCTGTTCCAGTACTGGATGTCGGACAAGCAGCGTGACCAATCAGAGGTAGTGGAGGGGTCGAGAGAGGTGGTGGTGAGGTCGAGCTAGACGTTGTCAGCGAACATGTGCAACCTGACATTGTGATTTCAGATGAGGTCGCCAAAGGGCAGCAGGTAGCTGAGAAATAAGAGGGGGCCAAGGACCCAGTCGAGAATTCAGTTTAACATCTCATCTGAAGGACGGCACCCCCGAGCTGTGCTCCCTCAGTACTGCCTCCGACAGTGCGGCACTCCCTCAGCACTGATCCTCTGACAGTGCTGCGCTCCCTCAGCACTGCCCCTCCGACAGTGCGGCGCTCCCTCAGCACTGCCCCTCCGACAGTGCGGCACTCCCTCAGTACTGCCCCTCCGACAGTGCGGCACTCCCTCAGTACTGCCCCTCCGACAGTGCGGCGCTCCCTCAGTACTGCCCCTCCGACAGTGCGGTACTCCCTCAGTACTGCCTCCGACAGTGCTGCGCTCCCTCAGCACTGCCCCTCCGACAGTGCGGCACTCCCTCAGCACTGCCCCTCCGACAGTGCGGCACTCCCTCAGTACTGCCCCTCCGACAGTGCGGCACTCCCTCAGTACTGCCCCTCCGACAGTGCGGCGTTCCCTCAGTACTGCCCCTCCGACAGTGCGGGACTCCTTCAGTACTGCCCCTCCGGCAGTGCGGCACTCCCTCAGTACTGCCCCTCCGACAGTGCGGGGCTCCCTCAGTACTGCCCCTCCGACAGTGCGGGGCTCCCTCAGTACTGTCCCTCCGACAGTGCGGGGCTCCCTCAGTACTGACCTGGAGTGTCAGCCTGGATTATGTATTCATGTTTCTCACGTGAGACCTGAACATACAACCTTCAAGCTTTATTGTGGTCATTTCTCCCATGACTTTTGCTGTCTCCTTGCTCCTAAGCTACAGTGTTCCATCCTACACATCCTTCAGCCTCCCGCATCCCAGTGGAGTTGGAGTTCAAACTCTGCACAATCTCCTACACTAACTGATTGGGGGAGAAATTGGCCACCTTTGCGCCTACCATCAGCGACTGTGTGGGGGCGGTAACGGGGCACTAAGGGGTTACCGACCGGGCGCGACGAAATCAACAATGCCCGCGAACTTCCCTGGCAGTTTTGCACAGGCGCTAAGACCTCCCGCCTCTTGCGCCCCGGTGATGATGGCGTAGCACCCCGTTACCGCCCCAGATGTGATATTCGCTCCCGCCCCCTGCAGCATCGCCAGGCATCAACAGCAGCAGCTGCACGGGACGTTACTACCAGGGCCGGCCGCTAGGGGAGCGCTAATTAAAGACAGTGGTGGTCACGTAGGGCAAAATGTATTTATTTCCCCATTCTGGTGCCTCCTGCATTCCTTGGCCCCGCAATTGCTCAGCCCTGACCTCTGAGTGCCCGGGGCTGCTGTGAGCGTTGTGTCGTGCTGTCTCCCTAACAGCGCAGGAAGGAGCCTGTACCCTGCTCAGTGCTCTCTCCACAACGCCCCTCACTCCCTTTCGCACTTGATGGGAATCGGCAACGCTTGATTCCACTTCCCTCTTGGGATGCTAAAGTGCAAGTTCCCAGCAGAATCAAATCTTTACCGCCCCAATTTCTAGCCCAGAGTTTCCTAGATTCCCAGACTTTGTGCTGTCTCCTCACTCTCCTGCAACAGGTCTCCAGACCCAAGCATAATATCAATTCATCATTAATTATTCATGTAACTCAACTCTGCCCCTAATCTATTCAACACTGGTGCTTTGAATCGTGACCGGTAAATTGTCCATGCCCAGGACTCCGATTGTAAAGTGAGTCTGGAGCATCCAACATTAGAAGGAAGTGCTCCGTTGGGAAGTGTGCAGTGAGATGTTCCTGGGTCTCAGCTACTTGCTGTGCACACGGCCCTGTGCAAGTTTCCATCAATTAATTCCTGGCATCAAAACTGCTCAGAAAATCACTTCCGAAACGACCATTAACTGATTCCAAGCTCCACCCATTCGCATCTTTTTATGTCTTTCTATTGGTCGATAGATTGTTGCAAGCAGGTGTCACACCTCCTCCTCGAAGGGCAGCGAGAAATGGGCAATGGATGTCACCCACATCCTGAGAATGAATCATTCTTTGTTAGAGAATCTCACTGAGCTCCAGTTCTGAGCCCCGATCTCCCCACCCCCCCCCCCCCCGCCGCCCAGTACCTGGTACAGTGCCCCCCCCCCCCCAGTATCTGATACATTCTCCCCGCCCCCCAGTACCTGGTACATTCCTCGACCCCCCCCCATCTGGTACAGTTCCCCCCCCCCCCGTATCTGGTACATTCCCCCCCGCCCCCCAGTACCTAGTACTGTACCCGCCCCCCCGTACCTCGTACTGTGCCCCCCCCAGAACCTGGTACATTTCCCCCCCCCCATAACTTGGTACAGTCCCCCCCTCCCCCCAGTACATGTTAGAGTCCCCCCCCAGTACCGAGTACAGTGCCCCCCCCCCAGTACCTAGTACAGTGCCCCCCCGCTCCCGTACCTGGTACATTCCCCCCCCCCCAGTACCTAGTACAGTGCCCCCCCCCTCCCGTACCTGGTACAATCCCCCTCCCCCAGTACCTAGTACAGTGCCCCCCCCCCTCCCGTACCTGGTACATTCCCCCCCCCCCACCAGTACCTAGTACAGTGCCCCCCCCCCACTCCCGTACCTGGTACATTCCCCCCCCCCTCCACCAGTACCTAGTACAGGGCCCCCCCCTACCTCCCGTACCTGGTACATTCC